>NW_007087218.1:25409-30927 GCF_000164805.1 Carlito syrichta | reverse complement strand
GAGGGGAGGGCGAGCCGACAGACCCCGCCCCGGGGGCCGGACGAGGGAGGAGCCGGGGCTGCGGCTAGTGGAGGGGCGGGCTGGGCGACGCGCGGGAAGCGGCTCGGCAGTCACCAACGACACCGGAGGCAGCGCAGGTGACCGCACAGTCTAAGGAAGCCGATTGGCCGCTTCTCCACCGAGAGGGGTGGGGCGAACCGGAAGCCGAGACACGTGACCCGGAAGCGGCGTTTGCTGGGGCTGGCGCGCCCGCGCACTCACAGCGGAGCCTCCGGGACGCGCGCGGGGGATTCTTTAGGGACGGGAGGACGCCCTTATTCTACCCGAGGTGCAGAGCAGGGAAGGTCCGGACCGCGAAGAGCCAAGTTCGAGCCCCGATAACTCTCCGTGCCCCTGGAGGGTGGGACGGGGAGGTGTGGCGGCTGATGATGACAGTGGGAAGAGAGAGGGAGTGCTGCAACTCTGGAAAAAACAAGTCAGCTCTTTCGTGGAGCTTGTCACGCATTCACAGGGCCTTTTGCTGTCGTTCGGCCTCAAAATTGGCCGGAATCCGGCACCTCCTGCCCATCTTCCCATTGCACTGCTACAGCCCCGAGCTTCGCGGACTCGTCCCTGGGCTTTCCTCGCCCATTCTCAGTGCTGCAGACTGGACGAGTACCGTCCGATTCGCTGAAAAACCCAGACAGCACCTCATCTTCGAGATCCCGCTTCCTTCACACGGGGTCGCCCCTACCAGCCTTGCCGACGACTTGCTCTGCCTGGCATGTCAAATGTCACATCTATGAAGCCTCACCCTAAAACCTTGTAAGAACGATTTCCTCTTTCACCCACGTACCCGTTAGTTTCTACTTAGCACATCTTGACTTTTATTCATTTTTACCCTCCAACCTAGTTTACTGCCGGGTATATAACACAACTAATAAATGTGAGTTGACTGATAAAAACTATAAAATTATAGAAATTTTTAAAGCGCTATAATGCCGGGCACATAATGGATGTTCATATTTTTCTGAATGATTGAATGGATGAATCTAGTCCAACTCATCTTTTACGGATAAGGAAAGGGGAGCCCCACGGGATTCGGTGACCTTCCTTGAACAGCCACTGGTTTCCCAAGTCGAATGCTATTCATTACCCCAGTCACCTAGGTTCTTACAAAGGAAGCTAGAAAATTGCTTTTGTTGGGCCATGCTCTTTTTACAAAGGCTCTTAAACGTAGTCGCCAGAATTTTGTAATTGCCTAAAGTAAAAAAGAAAAGCTAAATTTTTCCTAAAACTAAATGTAATCAATTTAAGGAATCTTTTATTAGGAATTATGTTCTTTTTTGGTGCATTACAATGTCTGTAAAACTAAGATAGTAATTTGGGGGGTATTTTTTAATGCCCTTGTTTGGCAAAATAAAAAATGTATGCTACCTTCCTTTTTCAGTACTGCTATGCTGCTTGGAAAGTTTCCTACTAATATGTATGATGAATGTATACTGGAATATTAAAAGAAGGATACGACACAAAGCTCAGAGCTGACCTTCTGTAGTTCTTTAGCCCCCCCCACCAAATTTTTCACTGCCCCCTGCCCAATCATGCCCCAAAGGTGCTTGCCAGTGTCCCATTTCTCTCTTACTACATGATGCAATGAAAACTCGCCCTCTGATTCCAAATGCTACTTTTCTCTTTTTCTGTACAAAACACATATGTACTCAGGGTTCCTGAGATAGCCACTTCCAAGTTTCAGCTCACTGGTTATGCTCCTAATGTTACTCTGTGGCTCTGAAAATGAGGACGGGAGACTTGCTGATGACATATTGGCAGTCTCCTCTGGGTGTTCCTAGCCAAAAAAAAAAGGTGGGGGTGGGGGCAGGGAGGGGAAGGAATTGTGGGAAAAATAATTAGCAGCTGAAAGCAGCTATTACATAATCTTGGCTGCTTATTAATTTAGCAGAAGGAATGGCTTATTAAATTCTAATAGCAATAGCACAACTGCAAACAACCTAGCAATTAACAGTGTAGGGCCCATTATTTTGTTAATATGTTCTCTTCTTTTGGCAAGTGTATGAGAACAAAATTTATAGAAGCAGATGGTCTTTTTTAGTAGAGTATAGATGGTTTATTCCTCAGTAGTAAGTGCTAATTGTGCATTCACTGTGAAAGACAAAAGAAACATGGTTGCCATCTTTGATAGTAATTAACTGCTTGACTTTGATTCCCACAATTTCCAAATTGTGGGCTTTGATATACATGTTTCTTCTCACCCAGTATCTTCTTCATCTGTCATGTCAGTAGGGTATCTTTTTTAATCCTCTGTGTTTTCTGGATGGCCCTGATTTGTTGGTGGTAACAATGATGTAAGAATTATAATTCAAAAATTGTTTTTATGAAAAATTAAAAATCACATTTTATACTTGTTTCTTACTTTTGAAAAAAATGCCTTGCTATCATTTATGCTAAATGCAAGAGGTGAGGGTAAAATATGGATTTTACTTTCTAACAATAAAATTTTGAGACTTTATGTAATCTTTCAAAAGTTTTCAAAAATAATGTTTCCTGTTAAATTTGTGATGACCATATACTGTTACTCCCTCTTCATCTCAAAATACCATTAAATTTTTTTTAAATGACTGTTTAAAACATATACTCACACTGACAATAAAAGGGGACATTAACATGAGGAGGCCACTAAGGATGTCAGGATACACTGTCAGCTTTTTTTTAATTTTTTTTTTTTTTATTTTGAGTTGGAGTCTCATTCCGTCGCCCAGACTGGAGTGCAGTGGCACGCTCCCGGCCACCGCAGCCTCGACCCACTGGGCTCCGGTGGTCCTTCCGCCTCAGCCTTCCGAGTAGCCAGAACTACAGGCGCGCATTATCATGGCCGGCTAATTTTTTTGATTTATTGTAGAGATGGGGTCTCACCAAGTTGGCCGGGTGGGTCTCGAACCCGCGGGCTCAGGCAATCCACTCACCTTGGCCTCCCAAAGCTCTGGGATTACAGGCTGAGCCATCGAGCCCGGCCCACTGTCAGCTTATTTAAACACTGATGATTTAAAGAAAAATTGTAATATATTGAGATTATGGAGGAGAAGTGAGGAGAGGTTGAAATAATGTGAAATCCTCATGCACTAACAGGAAGAAAATAGATAACATCTAAAATAAATCAAGATAAATCAAGAAATAGAATTATTAGCATATTCTTTAGATTACAAGAAGTAAATTTCAGAAGCAATGGTGAATTTCTTTCTAGAGACAGAATCTTGAGGTAGGATGTAATGAAGGGTATTATTCATTTTATTTAGGTTTTAAAATAATTTTTTTAAATGTTGTAACGAAGTAGATAAAAACCATTCAGTTCATTGCTAACTCTGTATTATAGATTCGTACAGAGTTCCTTTAGCCAGTCTACAGATTATTTAGAAATAATTAAACAAAAATGCCCAATAAGGAAATTAAGTGCTGAAGAGCATAGTTAGTGTAAAAGAGATGCTTAGAGTTTGTGAATTTGCATCTCCAAAGATAAAGTTGTTCCAGGGAGAAAGTGGCCTAAAATAATGAGGATTTGTGAACCAAATCATTTGAGAAAGATAGAGCTGTCACTGCCAAAGTCTTCAACAATGAGCTAAGGCGAAATGTGGAACATATGCTCTTTCTTGAAGCCTGTTTCCATAGCTTTGAATTAAATGCAGGAAAATTACTATTCCTCTATTAATATTAGGTTAGAGCAGTGATTCTCAACCTAGGCAATTTCTAGTTGCTGTTAAAGAATACTGACTGCCTTATGTATGTAGCCAGGCTTTTCAGCAGTTTGGGATTTTATCTACCTAATATTAAGAATATGCCTCCAACTCCTCCAGCCTATGCAATTTTGCCCCCCAGAGGATACTTGGCAATGTCCAGAGACATTTTGGTTGTCACAACTGGGAGCAGGCGATGCTACCAGTATCTGGTGGCTAGAGGCCAGGGATGCTGCTCACCATCCCACAATGTGCAGGACAGATTCACAGCAAAGAATCATCCAGCCAGCCCCAAATGTCACTAGTGCCAAGGTGAGAAACTCTGAATAAGTCACTGAAAAGTTTAATGTGGGCCGGGCTCGTTGGCTCAGCCTGTAATCCCAGCACTTTGGGAGGCCGAGGTGAGTGGATTGCCTGAGCCTATGGGTTTGAGACCCACCTGGGCAACTTGGTGAGACCTCATCTCTACAATAAATCAAAAAATCAGCTGGGTGTGGTAGCGTGCACCTGTAGTTCCAGCTACTTGGAAGGCTGAGGCGGAAGGATCGCAGGAGCCCAGCAGGTCGAGGCTGCAGTGGCCGGGAGCGGCCGCTGCACTCCAGTCTGGGTGACAGAGTGAGACTCCAACTCAAAAAAAAAAAAAAGAGAGAGAAAGAAAAGATTAATGTGCTGTAAAAGATCTTTTATAGGCATTTCAAGAAGTGAAACAAGCACTATCTTCATTTAAGTTTCTTCTCTCTCGGAGGAGGAGTTGGAGGCATTATTTGCAGTATTTGGTAGATAAAATCCTAAACTGCTGAAAAGACTGACCACATACATAAGACAGTCAGTACTCTTAAATAGCAACTGGAATAAAATATCCAAATGGAATTTTTTAAAAAGTGACCCCAGAACATTAGTGGAAGCTACTTAGGAACCTGAATCCATGAGATGACTATTCCATTCATCCATTCATATATCGTAAATGTTTATGCATCACCTCTATGCTAGGCACTCTGGAAGTTAATGGGGATACAAAGGTGAATAAGATATTGACTTGTTCCTAAAGCTCCAAAACCGTTTCTTGTGACACAGATTGCAAGACTTTTGGAGACAAACCCTGGATGGTCAAAGGAGCGAGCAGTCACGGCTGGGCTCGGTGGCTCAGTCTGTAATCCCAGCTCTTTGGGAGGCCTAAGCTCACAGGTTCGAGACCCACCCGGGCAACTTGGCGAGACCTCATCTCTACAATAAATAAAAAATTAGCCGGGCGTGGTAGCGCGCACCTACAGTTCTGGCTACTTGGAAGGCTGAGGTGGAAGGATCGCAGAGCCCAGCAGGTCCAGGCTGCAGTGGCTGGGAGTGCCACTGCACTCCAACCTGTGCAACAGAGTGAGACTCCAACTCAAAAAAACCCTGAAAAAACAAAACAATCACAAAAAAATTAAAAAAAACAAACAAAGGATCAGTCACCAATCAAATGTATGAACATTTTGTTTTAGGAAACCCTTAGGAATGCTTCATTGAATCATAGATTTCCATGACCAACACCTCTTTGTTCTCACGACCTCCCAGGGCTCTTAGCAATTATTATTTTTTTTTTTTGGTCTGGTTTTTTGTTGTTGTTTTGTTTTGTTTTTTGAGTTGGAGTCTCACTCTGTTGCCCAGACTGGAGTGCAGTGGCCGCTCCCGCCACCACAGCCTCGACCTGCTGAGCTCCGGCGATGCCTTCCGCCTCAGCCTCCCGAGTAGCCGGAATTACAGGCGCATGCTACCGCCCGGCTGATTTTTTGATTTATTGTAGAGATGAGGTC
>NW_007087218.1:16274-25131 GCF_000164805.1 Carlito syrichta | reverse complement strand
AGCACTTTGGGAGGCCGAGGTGAGAGAATTGCCTGAGCCCACAGGTTCGAGACCAGCCTGAGCAACATGGCGAGACCTTGTCTCTACAATAAATCAAAAAATTAGCTGGACATGCTGGCATATGTCTGTAGTTCCAGCTACTTGGAAGGCTGAGGTGGAAGGATCACCTGAGCCCAGCACTCTATACTGGGTGACAGAGTGAGACTCCGACTCAAAAAAAAAAAAAAAAGGACATGATTTTAAATAATTTTTTGATCTGGTCCTTGAAATGAAATGCTTCAGCAACAATCTTAACTCTAAATCTCTAAGCCAGTGGTTCTAGAATATTCTCTTAGAGGACTTGTGAAAATACAGATTGCTGGGCCTCATTTTTAGAGTGTCTGATTCAGCAGGTCTGAGATGAGTCCTGAGAACTGCTTCTCTAACACATCAGGTGATGCTGATGCTTCTGGTCCATGACCACACTTTGAGAACCGCTGCTCTATACCAAAAAGAGCTGGGCTTGGTGGTTCATGCCTGTAATCCCAGCACTTTAGGAGGCTGAGACAGGAGGATTGCTTGAGCCCAGGAGTTTGAGACCAGCCTGGACAACATAGCAAGACTTTGTCTCTACAAAAATTAAAAAAAATAAGTTGGGCATGGTGGCGTGCACTTGTAATCCCAGCTACTCGGGAGTCTGAGGCTCGAGGATCGCCTGAGCCCAGGATGTCGAGGCTGCAGTGAGCTGTGAGTGAGCCACTGCACTCCAGCCTGGCTGACAGAGTGAGACTCTGGCTCAAAGAAAAAAGATATGGTGTCCAACTGGAAAATTTTAAAGTTAACGATTGTGATAGAATTTTCCCAGACAAATGATCTAAAGGAAACTTGAGATCTGAATATTTTCATTGCTGAACTCATTAAGCCTGATAATATTAGGAGAGTGATATTCCCAGTTATATGAACCTGAGGCTGAGTCTATGTGTACAATCCAGAGTGACATATCTTCATGGTATGCCCTATACAAACTAATGTACTATAATATTCTAAGGCAGAAATTGGAGTACTTAGAGAAACATGAACTTCGCAGCATAAAAATCAGAGGCTTACTTGATGAATATCACTACTTTAAAAATATTTTCCAGCTATTCATGGCAAGTAGGAATCACCTCTGAAATATTTTGTCAGCAACTTTAGACATGGGGTATAAAGGAGGAAATCAACAGGGAACAGCTAGATAGAATCAATATCCCTGGATAAGGCAGAGATCAGAGACCAGTATGTAGCAATCAAAATCTGCCCTTTCTTTTCCTTAGCACACAGCTAGATTTCGTTCCTCTGCCTCCTCTGCAGGTAGATGTGCCCATGGAGCTGAGATCAGGCCAGATAAATATGGGAGAAGTAATATCAGGCCTGACCCATAAATAGGTCCCTCAGGAAAGCTTATTCCCTCCCTCCCTCTGCAAGCCTGCTTTTGCCACCTGGATGTTGATGCCCAGGATATCCTTGGAAGTCATGTATTGCAGATGACTAAGTCTCTGTCAGCCTGGGTTTCTGAATGACTGCATGGAACAGACATACACAGACCACTGCCACTATCATCACTCCTACTGCCAATTTTCCTTTAAACGAATGAGAAATAACTTTGTATTAAGCCACTAATTTTTCTGGGTTCATCTGTTACAGCTGCTAACATTACTGGCCATTCTTGAAAGCTGTTGTTCACTTAGTTATAAAGAGAAGGAACCATAGTGGTGGGGGAAGCAGGTGAATTTTCAAGGGGTTAGCTCTTTTTAAAAATTTTTTAAAAATTCTAATCCTGCTTTTTGTGCTCCTTCATATGTCTCCCTTCCATTGAAATTTGAGGAGAATTGTTAAACAGTCTGAGCCCGGAATTTAACACTACTCATCTATCAAAGAGGCAAAAAAGACTGATTTGAGGCTTTTCCTTACATTCCTCTGACAAATCCTAGCATCTATACCAGGCAATAGTTAAGACAAATTTTAAAAAATTATAAGGCTGAAAGAGCCAAGAAAGTGGAAAGAGGGAAAAATGTACATTTGGGTAAATCGTCTCTAGTGCAGAAGTGAATACAGTATTATCATAAATCTCTTAGAATCAAGAACCCAAAGCTTGAGGTTTATTTATGGCCATATTATGTCCTTGTCTTCTAAATACTATAGAAATAGTTATATTAAAACATTTATCAGCCGGGCTCGGTGGCTCAGTCTGTAATCCCAGCACTTTGGGAGGCTGAGGTGAGTGGATTGCCTGAGCCTGCGGGTTCGAGACCCGCCTGGGCAACTTGGCGAGACCTCATCTCTACAATAAATTAAAAAATTAGCCGGGCATCGTAGAGCGTGCCTGTAGTTCCAGCTACTTGGAAGGCTGAGGTGGAAGGATCGCCAGAGCCCAGCAGGCCGAGGCTGCGGTGTCCAGGAGCAGCCACTGCACTCCAGTCTGGGCAACACAGTGAGACTCCAACTCAAAAAAAAAAAAAAAGAAGTTAAGCAAATTGTTCAAGATCATTCTACCAGTTAATGGCAAGAGAGGAACTAAGAAGTTAAGCAAATTGTTCAAGATCATTCTACCAGTTAGAAGGAACTAAGACTCCTATGTTCTGCCTCCAGGCAATGTTCTTGCCACCACAGGACACTGTCGCCCACAAAGGACTAGCCCATCATCTTTAGGCAAAAACAAACAAAAACAAAGAAACTGGAAAACCACACTCACCCTCAAAATATAAACGCTTCAATTATGCCTCCTCTTACTCTTCTGCCTGGAATTGAGAGATTCGTGTCAGCCGGGCTCGGTGGCTCAGCCTGTAATCCCGTGCCTTTAGGAGGCTGAGGTGAGTGGGTTGCCTGAGCCCACAGGTTCGAGACCCACCTGGGCAACTTGGCAAGACCTCATCTCTACAATAAGTCAAAAATGAGCCGGGTGTGGTAGCACGCACCTGTAATTCCAGCTACTTGGAAGGCTGAGGCAGAAGGATCGCCGGAGCCCAGGAGGTCGAGGCTGCAGTGGCCACTGCACTCCAGTCTGGGTGACAGAGTGAGACTCCAACTCAAAAAAAAAAAAAAAAAAAAAAAATTCGCGTCTTCACTAGCTAACAGAAATCCTTGCACTCTCCAACATTAGGATAATATCTTAACAATTGCTTTATGGCATAACCTAATACAATGCTTTGCATAGAGTATATACTAAAAAAATGTTCATTGTGTTGAATTGATATGCTAAAAGGTTTAATAAGTCCCTATCAGATTACTTCACAGTTTTTCTGAAGTATTCTCCTCCTTTCCATTCCCACTAATACTGCACTAGGTGAGACCAACACACTAGACTTTTTATCCCAGTCCCTTCCTTCCTCCTGATTCCAGTACAGTTCCTTCAGCATATGGCCACGTGAATGTTTTTCTAAACCACAAATCCAGTAGAGATTAAACCCTCTGCTTAAGATGTTTCAACTTCTCTGTTACTTCATTCAATTTTCACATTTAAGCTTTGGCCAGGCACTCACTGAGGACTGGGGATAAAATAGAAAACAGCTTAGACATGGAACTTTCTACCAGGTTCTTATGACATAATGGGGTGGGTAGCACAGTTTACAATTGGCAATCCCAATACAAGAGAGTACGTGTTTCAAAAGGGAAGGGCAGGGTACTGTGGGAGCACATAGAAGAGTGTCTAACAGAGTTTTGGTGGTACTGATAGGTGGTAGGGTCAGAGAAGATTTCTTGGAGGACACAGTCCTTAGACCAAGATTGAAAAAATCATGGCAATTAGCCAAGAGAAGTCAGGGTAAGAGTGTGCCACAGGGAGAATGGCATTTTCAATGACAAAGAGATAGGTGCATGACTGTCTTAGGTACCTGAATGAAAGCTAAGTGTGGCCAGAGGGTGCCTGGGTAAAGGTGAGTCTGCAAAGGAGAGAACTGGATCATGCAGGACCTTTCAAAGAAGGTGAAAATATTTGCATTTTATATAAGGAAATTGGGGAGCCTTGAAAGATTTTAAGCAAGGGCAATGCCGTTATCAGATTTGAGTTCTAGAGTCTCAGGAAGCTCACTCTGGATAAAATGTGGTAAACTGTAGGATATACTGTAGTCAGAGTTTAGCCGCAGATAAAATAAACCATTCTAACTGATACAAACAGAAGCAGACTAAAACGGATTAGAAGTGCTGAAGGAGCAAAATCTAGGCTGAGCTTCCAAGAAAACCTTCCAGAATAGCACTGCAGAACTTGACTGCCAGAGAGCTGTTGCCTCTGTTATGATCAGTGAGCTGGAATATTAAGATACTGTTTCCATATAACTGCTGGCTCCAGGACTATCGCTCCTCTGCCATGATCCAGAAATCAGAAAGCTACTGCCAGCAAATTGAATGCCTTGGGTTCTGCCTCTTTTCACTCATGTAGCTAGGGACTGGGCACTGGGCTCCCTCCACAACTGTTGCTGAAAGCCAAATGCTTCCATAACCCTGTTTGCCAGCCTAAATAGCAGAAGCAAGTCCCCCGCTTCATGATGTATCGCTTCTACCTTCCACGTCTCCCATGGGTGCACCTGATTGTTGGAATCTACATGACAACCAGAAGCCTAGCAAAGGAATGTAGTTTTTCGTTTTCTAAAAGCACAAGGAGGATGGAATGAATATTGAACAAGTAGATCCACAGTGGCCAGTGCAGAGGTCAAGATCAGTGGTCAAGAGCCCAGTGAAGTTGAATAATTCATGTAGCCTGCACAGGAAATAAGACGAGCTATGTTGGAAAGTTTAGGATGTAGGGTTGATTGGTGTAGGTTGTTTTGATGTGGCAGCAGGGAGAGTGGGTATAAAGTCAAGATGATACTGGGGGGATGATTCCCTGAGAGAGGAAACCCAGGAAGAAGACAGGTTGGTAAAAAAATGATGAGCTCATTTTTCAACCTCCAAAATCAGGCATCTGTTGGACCACCAAGTAAACAGTGGGAGTTGTTGCCAGCATGGAGACTCATGCCTGTAATCCCAGCATTTTGGGAGACCGAGGTAAGAGGATTGCCTGAACCCAGGAGTTCAAGACCGCCTGGGCAACTTGGCAAGACCTTGTCTCCACAATAAATAAAAAAATTATCAGGGCATGGTGGCATGTGCCTGTAGTTCCAGTTACTTGGAAGGCTGAGGCAGAAGGATCACCTGAGTCCTGCAGGTTGAGGCTGCAGTGGCCATGAGCGTGCCACTGCACTCTAGCCTGGGTGACAGAGTGAGACTAAAAACAACAAAAAACAAAAAAACAATGAGAGTTGTTGATATAGGTCTAAAGGCTCAGGAACCAGGTTGGAGCTGAAGCTAGAGATTTGTGAATCGTCAGCATAGAGCTGGTAAATAAAACTGAGTAGGAGGTTGAGATCATGCCAGGAAAGTATATATAATAATAATTGTTTTTTTAAATTGTGGAAAAAAGAATTGTAAGATTGTTCCCATGACGTTCCTTGCCTGGTGTTACTCCCATGATTATGTTAATTTACCTGACAAAAGGGAATTTGCTGATAAAATTACTAATCAACTGACCTTAAGATAGAGCGATTATCTAAGTGGGCCTAATCATATGGGCTCTTTAAAAGAAGAGAGTTTTTTTTTTTTTAAGCTGATAGAAAAAGAAGTCAGAGAAATTTGAAGCCTAAGAGGGATTCAACAAGAAGTGATTTTCTCCATAGCTGAGATGGAGGAGGGAGCCACATGAAAGAACCTGAGAGTAGCCTCTAGGAGGTGAGAACAAACCCAGCTGATGGCTAACAACAACCCAGGGACCTCAGTCCTACAACCACAAAGAACTGAATTCTGCCAACAACCTGAATGAGTATGGAAGGGAATCCTGAGCTCCAGAGGAGAATGCAGCTCTAGCCAACACTTTGATTTTGTGAAACCTGAGCAGAGGATCTAGCTGACCCATCCCTTGGACTCCTGACCCGCAGAAATGGATGGTGTTTTAAACTGCTAAGTTGATGGTAATTTGTTATACATTAATAGATCACTAATACAAATACCCAGGACATAACTGAGGAATACTAACTTCTGGGGTGTAGGCAGCAGAAAAGCCTCAAAAGAAGATACAGGAAATCCTCACAAGAGAAAACTGTCACATGTGCCAAATATTGGTGAGAATTTAAGCAGGGACCGAAAAGGCTTATTGGATTAAAAAAATAATTTTGAGTGAAGTTATGAAGTTATATGTAGAAATATACCAATTGTAGCATATGGAGGAAAAAGTGGAAAGGGAGAAGTGGAAACAGCTCTTTCAGGAGGTTTGGATTTAAAGAGGAGAAAAAAGGTGCAGGAGGGTTGTGGCATCAAATTAGAGGTACTGGCGTTGCTTAGGGAGGGAGAAATATGCTGATGGGAAGGAGTCCATAGAGAGGGAAGACCCAAAGATATGGGGAGATATGGGAAGGAGTAAATAATACTACAAGGACACTGAGTAGTAGAGTGATGATGCAAGCCAGAACACAAGTAGAAAGACTTTAACTAAGTGAAGGGACATTTCTGCCATTTTGCTCAGAACAATGAATGGTAGAAGAGAAAGAAAGGACATAGCTGTAAGCATGACCCCAAACATATTCAAATACTGACCCTTTATTCCTATGCAGATAATCCTGTCTCTAGAGTCTAGATGATAGTCTTGCCTGAGTTAAGGGGAAATATTCACTAAAACTTCTTGGTAGGGAAGGAGCTTCTGCCTGTCTCACATAGATGAGCATGTAATATTATCTGCTGGGCATGAAGAGGGAGGGGGAAATGGAGGTGAGTTGAGAAGTATAGAGCAGTTTTCTACTAGATACCCTAGAGAACTGGAGAGAGGCTTCTGGAGCAATACGGAAAGATAACTGAGGGCACTGAGAGTATCATTGAGACAAGATCTGTGACAGGGTCACTCTATAATTAGTTGCATTGATGGAGGATTGAGGTTTTCCAGATGATTGAAATGGAAGGATGAAAGACTGGAGTGATGAAGTATGAAATTTAAGCCAGAGAAGGAAAGCATTGAAAATAAAATAAAAAAGAACAAAATCATGAATTTCGCAGCAACCTGAATGGAACTAGAGTCTATAATACTGAGTGACCTCTCACAGAAACAAAGATCCGAGTATCACATGTTCTCACTCATATAATGGACCTTGAACATCCAATGTAATACTATAAGAAAATGACTGACGGTACTGGGAAACTATGGGGGGGTGGGATTAACAGTAGCAAATATCTGAGGATGGGAAAACACCTCTTATCAACAGGGTGCCTGAATGAAATGTAATTGTACACCTAACCCTTAACTGTACCCCACAAAACCATAATAAAAAATATTGATTAATAAAAATTAAAAAAAGAAAGAAAGAAAAGAAAATCAAGGAGTTGCAGACCAGGGAGGGAGACTGTAGATGCTGGTAGGGCAGAAAGATAGAAAGTGCCTTCAAAGTCCAAGTTATAACTAGAGCCACTTAGTGAGACATCTGAAAGTGTTAGAAGTTGTTCTGAGAGAGAGATGTGAATGTATTGTTTCAGAGGTAGGGAGGCTGAGAGGGTCAGGTGAGGCTTAAAACAAACAAATGTGGAGTGGGTGGTTGAGTGGAAAGGAGGTGAAGGTGAATGGAGAAGCAGAGCAAGGAAGGCTGGGCTTGGTGGCTCAGCCTGTAATCCCGCGGCTTTGGGAGGCTGAAGTGAGTGGATTGCCTGAGCCCGCAGGTTCGAGACTCGCCTGGGCAACTTGGCGAGACCTCATCTCTACAATAAATCAAAAAATCAGCCGGGTGTGGTAGCGCGTGCCTGTAATTCCGGCTACTTGGAAGGCTGAGGCGGAAGGATCACCGGAGCCCAGCAGGTCGAGGCTGCGGTGGCTGGGAGCGGCCACTGTACTCCAGTCTGGGCAACAGAGTGAGACTCCAACTCAAAAAGTAAATAAAAATAAATAAAAAAGAGCAAGGAAGAAACTCACTGGGACATTGAGTGGTGGGTCATCCATGTGCATGGCAAACTCATTCAAGATGGTAGCAGGACCTGATAGAAAAGGTGACAGTGATCCAGTTGCTAAGATTCCAAAGAAGGAGGGGGAGTAGATGATGGCAACAGGAAGAGTAGAGTGTAATTTTTTAAAAAACAGTTTTATATTAAGATACAATTCATTGGAAGGCTGAGGCGGAAGGATCGCCGGAGCCCAGCAGGGGAGGCTGCGGTGGCCGGGAGCGGCCACTGCACTCCAGTCTGGGTGACAGAGTGAGACTCCAACTCAAAAAAAAAAGATACAATTCACACACCACACAATTTACCCATTTATAGTGTATAATTCAATGACTTTTAGTATATACAGAGTTATATCTCCATCACCACACTCAATTTCAGAAGATTTTCATCAGTCTCGAAACCCCATGCCCTTTAGCTAACACCCACAATTTCCCAATTCCCTCTAATCCACAGGAAACTACTAATCTGTTTCCTGTCTATGAATTTGCCTGTTCTGGTCATTTCATAACAATAGAATTATATAATATGTAGTCTTTTGCGAGTGGATTCTTTCACTTCCTGTAATGTTTTCAAGGTTCATCCATGTTGTAGCATGTATCAGTACTTCATCTCAGAGCATGATTTTAATAGATAAAAAGAAACTTGGATGGGCATGGTGTCTCACTCTTGTAATCCCAGCACTTTGGGAGGCTGAGGCAGGAGAATCACTTGAAGACTAGGAATTTGAGACTAACCTGGGCAACATAGAGAGACTCTGTCTCTAAGAGAAATAAAAAATACAGTTGAGGCTGGGCGTGGTGGCTCAGCCTGTAATCCCAGCACTTTGGGAGGCTGAGACGAGTGGATTGCTTGAGCCCGTGGGTTCGAGACCCGCCTGGGCAACTTGGCGAGACCT
>NW_007087218.1:13482-15985 GCF_000164805.1 Carlito syrichta | reverse complement strand
ATATTTAGAGTTGAATTTTTTTTTTTTAGTTGGAGTCTCCTCTGTCACCCAGACTGGAGTGCAGTGGTCGCTCCCGGCCACTGCAGCCTCTACTGCTGGGCTCCGGCAATCCTTCCGCCTCAGCCTTCCAAGTAGCTGGAACTACAGGCGCGCACTACCATGCCCGGTTGATTTTTGATTTATTGTAGAGATGAGGTCTCACCAAGTTGCCCAGGTGGGGCTCAAACCCACGGGCTTAGGCAATCCACTCACCTTAGCTACCCAAGGCGCAGGATTACAGGCTGAGCCACCAAGCCCAGCCAGAGTTGAAATTATTATAAGCACCTCTTTGTCTTGGGAGTATCCAAAATAAGTCAATATTAGATGTTAATGCTGGCTTCTTCCTTTCCCAACCCCAGCAAATATAACTGAAAGCCTTGCTTAATTACAAAAATTGAGTCAGTCATTGTTGCTTCATGTTAACTACTTGCCTAAGAAACCCATTCATCTTGTAGAGGAGATAATGAGCAAAGCTGGCAATACCCTAATAAGCTCTAAATTAAGCATACATAATGTTGAACAAAATATAAGAATCAGCAAAAAAATTTTTCTACTTATTGATCATTAGTGTTAATGAGAACAGCAGCAAGTGGCTTTGTTCCTGTTCATTTAGAAAGTATAAAAACAAGGTAAGCAAGCAATTAGAAAGGTTAATGTGAGGATTCAGTTTCTGTCCTGATAATGGAATAATTTATTTCCTAGCCTATTGACCTTGGAAGCCCACAATGGCTTCATCTTCTTTGGTCTCTGGCTAATTTTCAACCACATTGGTAATAGACACCATGGAAATGGGATCAGGGCCTACTAAAAACAACAAAACTGAATGAACACATTTACCACCAGGAAATGTCGGTATCAGCAAGCATAAAGGACTGTTGTCTATATGAAGGGACTAGAGCCCCTTATTAATAATAGTCGAGTATCTTAGTCAATTTGGATGGCTATAATGAAATACCACAGACTGGGTAGCTTAAACAACAAATATTTGTTTCTCACAGATCTGGAAGCTGGGAAGTTCAAGTTCAAGGTGCTGGTAGATTCAGTGTCTGGTGAGGACTCTCTTCTTGGTTTGTGGACAGCCATCTTCTCACTGTATCCTCATAAGGTAGAGAGACAGAGGAGAAGCAAGCTCTCTGGAGTCTCTGCTTATAAGGAAACTAATTCCATCATGAGGGCTCCACCCCCAGGAACTAATTACATCCCAAAGGCCTCGTATCCAAATATCACCATGTTGGGAATTAAGTTCTCAAGATCTGAATTTTGAGGAGACAAACATTAAGTCTATAGCATGGAGAAAATAACCCAAGAGACTGAATTTGCTGGTGAGAGGGGCTAAGGCTCTCCGAGGAGCTCAGATTATAAAAGACACATACACATTTAAAAACCTGGGAGGAGGGAGATAGCAATCAGACTCAAATCCCAAGAACAGCTCAGACCTGTAACAGTAATACAAGAAAGAATAGCTAGAGAGAATCAAGTCTTGCTGAAGGGTATTTGAACTTGAAGGTTCACTGCTGCAATGGAATCTGTCTTTTTTGCCTAATATCTCTCAATCCCTTTAAAAACAGTACCCCCATTCTTTGGAGAAACTGTTCTCTCTCCCTATCACCATCATTCCCATTCCAACAATGCAAACAGAAAGAATCCAAGTCCTCAGATTTGGACAAATCATATCTGAGAATATGAAAACAACTTGGAAAAGAGATCTATGAGCCGGGCTCGGTGGCTCAGCCTGTAATCCCACGCCTTTGGGAGACTGAGGTGAGTGGATTGCCTGAGACCACGGGTTCGAGACCTGCCTGGGCAGCGAGACCTCATCTCTACAATAAATCAAAAAAGCAGCCAGGCATGGTAGCGCATGCCTGTAATTCCGGCTACTTGGAAGGCTGAGGCGGAAGGATCGCCGGCGCCCAACAGGTCGAGGCTGCAGTGGCCGGGAGCGGCCACTGCACTCCAGTCTGGGCGACAGAGTGAGACTCCAACTCAAAAAAAGAAAAGAAAAGAAAAGAAAAGAGATCTATGAAATTTCGTCTACAATCTATGGGAAATAGAAGCATTTCCTGAAGACAGGAGATGGGTAAATGTCTTGGCTTTCAAAAGTGGGGAGAAGGTACATAAGGAAGATATTAACTGGGAATTCTCCTAATTAATATTCTTAATTCTCTATTAAGAATATCAAGCCGAGTGCAGTGGCTCACACCTATAATCCCAGCACTTTGAGAGGCTGAGGCTAGAGGATTGCCTGAGCCCAGGGGTTCGAGACCAGCCTGGGCAACTTGGTGAGACCTCATATCTACAATAAATCAAAAAGTTAACCGGTGGTGGCACACACCTGTAGTTCCAGCTACTTAGAAGGCTGAGGTGGAAGGATCGCCTGAGCCCATCAGGTTGAGGCTGCAGTGGCCGTGAGCATGCTACTGCACTCCAACCTGAGTGACAGAGTGAGACTCCTACTAAAAAAAAA
>NW_007087218.1:11239-13462 GCF_000164805.1 Carlito syrichta | reverse complement strand
AAAAAAAAAAAAAAAAAAAAAAAAAGAATATTAAATGCGGCCGCGCATGGTGGCCCATGCCTGTAATCCCAACACTTTGGGAGGCTGAGGCGGGAGGATCAATTAAGGCCAGGAATTCGAAACCAGCCTGTGAAACATAGCAAGACTTCATCTCTACAAAAAATAAAAATAAAAAAATTAGTCAAGCATGGTGGCGTACCGGCCAAGGCTGCAATGAGCTGTGATCCTGCAACTGCACTTCAGTCTGAGTAGCAGAGTAGACACCGACTCAAGAAAAAGAAAAATAATCAAATGGGTGATGTGTGAACTTCCAGAGAGAGAAAAAGTGATCCTTAAAGAAACAAACATGAATTTACTAAGAAAAGACAGCATGACAGACAGGTCTTGGGTTTCTGTGATACGCTTATTAGACTAGCAGATCAAAGGAATCCCGCAGACATAGAGTTTCTGTATTTCCGCAAGGCATTTTCATTCTTTCATGCATTCTCGTTGAAAAGGTGGAGAAACTGGATGGATGATAAGATAATTTAGCAGCATAACTATCTATTGTAAGAATGCTGATCAATTGATTTATCTTTGTCAAATCTAGCAAGTTTTGTCAAAGGTCTGTATTGAACAAGCCTGTTTTCCTATCATTTTTCAACACTTTTTCTGGGGAGAGGGAGACAAAGTTTCACTGTCACCCGGGCTAGAGTGCAGTGGCATGATCATGGCTCACTGCACCCTCAACCTCCTGGGCTCAAGCAATCCTCCGCTTCTTCCTCCCGAGTAGCTGGGACTACAGGCACACACCATCATGCCTGGCTAGTTTTTTTGATGTTTTTGTAGAGACAAGGTCTTGCTTTTTTGCCCAGGTTGGTCTCAAATTCCTGGCCTCAAGCAATCCGCCTACCCCAGCCTCCCAAAGTGCTGAGATTACAGGAGTGAGCCACCGCGCCTGGCCATTTTTCAACACGTCTTTAAGCAACCTAGATATGGGCTGAGCAGGTCTGGTTATCAATATATGGAGAACAACAAGCTGCGAGGGAGTGTGAATAAATCAGATGACAAAGCAGGATCCAAACTGGCATTCGCCCAGGGATGATGTATCAACCACCTAGTATCTTTTGGAATAAGGCAGGATAAATACATAAATAGTCATGTCTATTAAAATGAAATTTAAATAGGCCAAGTTTTAGTGTTCTATCCTTGGAACCAAAGTTAGTGATGTAGGGAGAACTTGCTAAATAGCAGCATGTAGATAAAAAGACTTGAGGATTTTTTTTTTTTTTTGAGTTGGAGTTTCACTCTGTCACCCAGGCTGGAGTGCAGTGGCATGTTCATGGCCACCACAGCCTCTAACTCCTGGCTCAGGTGATCCCTCCACCTCAGTCTTCCAAGTAGCTGGGACTACAGGCATGCACCAACATGCCTGGCTAATTTTTTTTATTTATTGTAGAGACCAGATCTCGCTAAGTTGCCCAGGCTGGTTTCGAACCCCTGGACTGAGGCAATTCTCTCACCTCGGCTTCCCAAAGTACTGGGATTATAGGCGTGAGCCACCATGCCCAGTCAGCCTTGAGGATTTTAGTGTCCTGAATCCAGTAAGGGTCAAGGGTATGATGAGGTTGCAAAACAAAGGGCGGGGGTGGAGGGGTGGGGCAACTGAAGGATTCCTAAGTCACTTAAATAGAAATATAGTATTCTGACTGTTCTGTGCTTTGATGATCAATCTTACCATACTTTGATTTATTATGTTCAATTCTGGGAAACATATTTCATGAGGGACATAGACCAACTTCAACTCCTTCATAGGAATCATCATATAGTGCTATAAATCATAACATATGAGCAACAGCCAAAATGAGTGAGAATCGTTAGCTCAGGAAAATAAAAGATTTATGGACAAAAGGATGGCTTTCTCACAGCATTGAAAGAGATAGGATCTAAGACAGAATTCTGTTTAGTTCCAGGAGGAAAACAAGGATCAGTCGATGAAAGTTAAGGGTGGCAGACTTCAGATAAAATATAAACAAGTACTATGTAATAATCAAGAGTGTGAGATGGAAGTAGGTGAGTTCTCAATTGTTGGAGATGTTCAAGGAAGGGCTGAACAATCAGAACCTTAAGAATCCTTTCAGCCGGGCTCGGTGGCTCAGCCTGTAATCCCGCGCCTTTGGGAGGCTGAGGTGAGTGGATTGCCTGAGCCCGCGGGTTCGAGACCCGCCTGGGCAGCGAGACCTC
>NW_007087218.1:4375-11037 GCF_000164805.1 Carlito syrichta | reverse complement strand
AGCCCAGCAGGTTGAGGCTGCGGTGGCCGGAAGTGGCCACTGCACTCCAGTCTGGGCGACCGAGTGAGACTCCAACTCAAAAAAAAATAATAAAAAAAAAAGGATCCTTTCAGTTCTGCAATCCTAAAAAGCCCAGTTAAAATCTGCCATTGTTTTTGGGTTTGTGTGTATGTGTCTGTGCGTGTGTCTCCACTCTAAACAGAAATGAAGTGTTAGCCGGGCTTGGTGGCTCAGCCTGTAATCCCGCGCCTTGGGAGGCTGAGGTGAGTGGATTGCCTGAGCCTGCGGGTTCAAGACCCGCCTGGGCAACTTGGTGAGACCTCATCTCTACAATAAAACAAAAAAAATTATCCGGGTGTGGTAGCACGCGCCTATAGCTCCAGCTACTTGGAAGGCTGAGGCGGAAGGATTGCCGGAGCCCAGCAGGTCGAGGTGCGGTGGCCGGGAGCAGCCACTGCACTCCAGTCTGGGCAAGAGAGTGAGACTCCAACTCAAAAAGAAAGAAAAAAAAAAAAAAAGAAATGAAGTGTTTCAGGCCAGGTGTGGTAGCTCACCCCCACAATCCCAGCACTTTAGGAGGCTGAGGTGAGAGGATTGCCTGAGACCAGGGGGTCGAGACCAGCCTGGGCAACTTGGCTAGACCTCGTCTCTACAGAAAATAAAAAAAATTAGCTGGGCATAGTGGAGTGTACCTGTGGTTCCAGCTACTTGAAAGGCTGAGGCGGAAGGATCTCCTGAGTCCAGCAGGTCAAGGCTGCAGTGGCCATGGGCGTGCTACTGCACTCCAGCTTGGGCAACAGAGACTCTGACTCAAAAAGAAAGAAGAAAAGAAACGAAGTATTTCATGAGTTATAACAGAAGTCAGTGAAGGCCAGGTGTGGTGGCTCACGCCTGTAATCCCAGCACTTTAGGAGGCCCAAACAGGAGGATTGCTTGAGCCCAGGAATTTGAGACCAGCCTAGGCAACATAGCGAGACCTTGTCTTTACAAAAAAGCAAAGAATTAGCTGGGTTGGTTGGTATGTACCTGTAGTCCCAGCTACTAAGGAGGCTGAGGCAGAAGGATCGCCTGAGCCCAAGGCTGTGGTGAGTAGTGATCATGCCACTGCGCTCCAGCCTGGATGACAGAGTGAGACCCTAACTCAAATAAAATAAATAAATAGATAGATACTCCGTGGGCTAGAAGGCCTGTGTCTAGAATTTCCTTTGGATTGCCCCCATAACACCTAACACAAGCACTCAACCAAGGGGCTGTTTTCTTGAGGCTTCTGTTTCTTATGAAAAGGCTTTCTTATTGTATGCCTCATTCCTATTCAAGATTTAACCTTGAACTGAGATGGTTTTCTTCCTCTTAAATAAAAGTCTTTCCTTCAACTGCTTCCTTTGTGCTTGCCGATATCCTAATTCAGGAGTGGAGAATCATGCCTTTTCAAAACTACTAAAGAAACCATAACTCCTTACTGTGATTTCCATCATTGCAAAAAATACTTTCCTAATTTTCATTTGTTCTTTCTCTGACAAGACTTTATTTTGGAAGGTACCTGGTGTTTGCTACAAAATCCTGAAAGAGTGGCCGGGCTCGGTGGCTCAGCCTGTAATCCCGCGCCTTTTGGAGGCTGAAGTGAATGGATTGCCTGCGCCCACGGGTTCGAGACCCGCCTGGACAACTTGGCGAGACCGCATCTCTACAATAAATCAAAATGAGCCGGGCGTGGTAGCGCGTACCTGTAGTTCCAGCTACTTGGAAGGCTGAGGCGGAAGGATCGCCGGAGCCCAGCGGGTCGAGGCTGCGGTGGCCGGAAGCGGCCACTGCACTCCAGTCTGAGTGACAAAGTGAGACTCCAACTCAAAAAAAAAAAAATTCCTGAAAGAGCATTTCAGGGCACCACACAAAACAATGTCATGCCCTCCAGGTCAGGCACACCAGGCCTTAAATTTTCTTGATACCTTAGTCATTTGCTTAATTTCTCAGAACCTCAGTTTTCTCATCTGTTAAATGAGGTTATATATATAATATGTGTATATATATATATATAATATATATATATACACACATATATATGGTGTTTCAGAAAGTTATTTTAAAGATGAAATAAAATATGCCAAGGACCTATCATAATGCTTAATGCAAAGTGGATAGTGGGTATACAATGAAATGTACATATTATTATTAATTCCCCACGCGGCAACTTTCTAACAGTTCTCAACTCTCCTTAAAGCAACAGATCAAATTTAATTGACATGAAAACAGTTATATCTAAAATATTTAGTGTCAATTGTCTGATTCTTTCTCTAACCCAACCATTTAATTACAGTGAAAATATCCTAACTTTATAATTATTTGTAGGTTTTTTTTTAATTGGCAAAACAAGGCCAGGTGCGGTGGCTCACACCTGTGATCTCAACACTTTGGGAGGCCAAAGTGGATCAAGAGGATTGCTTGAGCTCAGGAATTCGAGAGTAACCTGGGCAACATAGTAAGGCCTCGTTTCTACAGAAAATACAAAAAAGAAAAAAATAATAATTAGCCAGGTGTAGTGGCACGCACCTGTAGTCACAGCTACTCAGGAGGCTGAGTTGGAAGGACCACTTGAGCCCAGGAGGTCAAGGGTGTGGTGAGCCTTGATTGTGCCACTGCACTCCAGCCTGGGTGACAGAGTGATACCCTACCTCAAAAACAATAATAATAATGAAATGAAATAAAACTGACAAAACAGTGACCAAGTCCAAGACATACAGTAGCCTAAACTTTTTCTATTACCTGTCCACGGCCTAAATTTGGGGCTATAGTTTTCTCAAAATAATGCTTGCCCAGAGAAAAGCAATTGCGGGATTCCTGCCTTTGTAGCCTGCCCTAACCAAGCCGAGGGCACTAGTTCTTTCCTATACTTTGCAGAAATTGGCCTCCTCTGTTTGATTTGAAGTCATGAGTCTGGATCACAGTGAGCGGTACACTCTGCTTAATGAATCATTAGTAGAACAGAGGAAAGAACAGACTCAATTACATGCTGGGTTGGTTAACCAGCCTTTCCCTGATCATTGCCCTATTTCAACCTACACTGAAATAGGGAGGCTTTTGTATAGCAATGTCTCCCTCAGCAATAGTTCTGTCTGTTGAACTTAAGACCCATATTCTACATTCTTGATTGATTTTAATCTGACTTGGCAGCTTTCTTAAGTACTGTGGCCATCTGCAAGCAGAAATAATGAGGGCTTTGTACAAACAACTAGCTGCTGAGCTCCCTGTCTTGTTTTCCCCCTTTCTGTCTTCTTGACCACATACTCTGTCACCTACAGGTATCAAACTCCAAGTAGTGGTCCCTTGGGTCAGGCTTTTGAGGCTTGCTCAGAAGGTGATAAGTCCAAGAGGTAAGGGAAAAGAGAGTGAGGAACAGATAAGCAAATAATCAGGTGATGATAGGTGCCACCTTCTCTCCTATGCCTCTGGGGCTCCAACCTCAGAATATTGAAGCTCCCTGAACAAACTACTTTCTCTTGCATCTCAGTGACTTAGAACCCTTGAAACATTTCCTCGGCCTCCAGAAAAATCTGTCCTTTTCAGCTCTTCAGTGACGCCTGCTTGATATTCCCCACATCGTGACCCCTCCTATGACAAATTGCTATCTATCCACTCCTACTACCCTACAGGCTCTTTACAAGCAGGAGCCATGTCTTTTCATTTTCTGCGTCTCAAAGACCTAATGCACTTCCTGAAAAATAAAAAATCGCTCAATAATTCTAGTTGATTGACTGAATGGGTCGGGGAGAATTGAAGCCCAACCTTGATTCATTACATAAATAATTACTGAGCACCCGTGACATGCCAGGGGAGCCAGACAACCCAAAAATAAACACATAAATATGTCAGGTAGTGAGAGGTGCCAAGAGATAAGAGGAAGGGAGTAACAGCGGGAGACACACAATAAGCAAATAAACAAATAGGTCAGGAGTTGGTAAATAGCAAGTGAGAGAAATGTCAGAAAGGGGCCACGGGGGTTGCTATTTTGACTGGAGTGGTCAGGAAAGGCCTCCCTGGCAATGTTATATTTAAGCTCAGATCTGAAGAAAGTGAGGGAATGAACCAGGTAGAATAAGGAAAATAAACTTTCCAGGCAGAGGGAAAAGAGAATGCTAAATCTTAGAGCTTAGTGGGAGGAAGCATGGCATATTTGATATAAGGAATTGAAAGGAAGCTAGAATGGTCAGAACAGAGTGAGCAATGATGATGGGAGATGAGATCGGAAACAAAAAAGAAAACACAAGCCGGGCTCGGTGGCTCAGCCTGTAATCCCGCGCTTTGGGAGGCTGAGGTGAGTGGATTGCCTAAGCCCGTGGGTTCGAGACCCGCCTGGGCAACTTGGCGAGACCTCATCTCTACAATAAATCAAAAAATGAGCCAGGCATGGTAGCGCGTGCCTGTAGTTCCAGCTACTTGGAAGGCTGAGGCGGAAGGATCGCTGGAGCCCAGCAAGTCGAGGCTGCGGTGGCTGGCAGCGGCCACTGCACTCCAGTCTGGGCGACAGAGAGAGACTCCAACTCAAAAAAAGAAAAAAGAAAAAGAAAACACAAATGGAAGCACTTATTGGCTATAAGTACAGGTTTGGGTGGGCCTAGGTGAATATGATAAACAATCAGAGAAAACTTACAAATGAAACCCTGAATGTCTGTGGTTGTAAAGTAAGAGAAATATCAGAGGGATAAAGAGGGTGAGTCCTAATTCTGAAAAAGGAGACAATACCAAAAATAACAGTCTAGTATATGTGATGTTATTCTCACATAATGGATTACAGTATTCAAACAATGATCTGCAAGCGCCCACACAGGAAACTAGTGAGCTGTGGGAACTAGGACGGAGGAGTCTCAAAGAACATCACGTCTGGTCATTTGATTTTCTCTTACTTGTACCTTCACTAACGATGTTAGGCTGTTTGATCAAAGTAATGTGGTACAAATGTGGTCAGAGATTTCTGCAAGGCATTTGGCAGGGTCTTGCTATTCTTGTGGACAGAATGGACAGATATGCTCTCCATGATCACTGTTAGATGGCTTTATTTTTTATTTATTCTTTATTTTTATTGTGGTAAGAGACATATAACATTAACTTTATCATTTTAATGATTTTAAAGTGTACGATTTATTGTTATTAAATACATCCACAACAGTCTAGTTCCAGAACTCTTTCATCACCCCAAAAGGAAACTCCATGCCCATTAACGATCACTCCCCATTCCCCTCTCTCTCTAGCCCCTGCAACCACCAAACTGCTTTCTAACTCTATGGATTTGCCTATTCTGGACGTTTTATATAAATGGAATTATACATAATGTGACCTCTTTTGTCTGGCTTTTTTCACTGAGCATAATGTTTTCAAAATTCATCCATGCTAAGCAGTACTTCATTTGTTTTTATGGCTGAATAATTTGCCATTGTATGGATAGACTACATTTTGTGTATCCATTTATCTGTTGATGGGCATTTAGGTTGTTTCTGCCTTCTGGCTGTTGTGAATAGTACTGCTATGAACATCTGTGTACAAGGTTTTCTTTGAACATCTGTTTTTATTTCTTTTGAGTATATTCCTAGGAGTGGAATTGCTGGGTTATATGGTAATTCTGTGTTTAGTCTTTTGAGAAACTGCCGAATTGTTTTTCAGAGCAGCTACACCATTTTACATTTCCACCAGCAATGCATGAGGATTCCAATTTTCCCTCATCTTTACCAACACTTGTTATTTTCTGCCTTTTTTTTTTTTTTTGAGTCGGAGTCTTACTTTCTGTTACCCACACTGGAGAGCACTGGCATGATCATGGCTCACCACAGCCTCGACCTTCTGGGCTCAGGTGATCCCTCAGCCTCCAAGTAGCTGAAACTACAGGCATGTACCACCATGCCCGATTAAGTTTTTGATTTTTGTAGAGACAAGGTCTCACTATGTTGCCTAGGCTGGTCTCAAACTCCTGAGCTCAAGCAATCCTCTCACCTCGGCCTCCTAAAGTGCTAGGATTACAGGCATCAGCCATGGTACCCAGCTTTTTTTTTTTTTTTTGAGTCGGAGTCTCACTCTGTTGCCCAGACTGGAGTACAGTGGCACGCTCCTGGCCACCGCTGCCTCGACCCATTGGACTCAGGCGATCCTTCCGCCTCAGCCTTCCAAGTAGCCAGAACCACAGGTGTACACTACCACGACCAGCTAATTTTTATATTTATTTTAAGAGACGAGGTCCCACCAAGTTGCCCGGGTGGGTCTCGAACCCACGGGCTCAGGCTGTCCACTTGCCTCGGCCTCCCAGTGTTGGGATTACAGGCCGAGCCACCGAGCCCAACCTTTTTATAGCTATCCTAATGGATGTGAAATGATATAATGGTTTTTATTTGCATTTCCCTAATAACTAATGATGTTGAGTATCTTTTCAGATGGGTGTTGGTCATTTCTATATCTTCTTTGGGAAAATGTCTATTCAAGTTTTTTGTGCATTTTTAATTGGGTTGTCTGTCTTTTTGTTAAATTGTAAGAGTTGTTAAAAATAGCTTTGAGCCAGGCTCGGTGGATCAGCCTGTAATCCTGCGCTTTGGGAGGCTGAGGTGAGTGAATCACCTTAGCCCACGGGTCGAGGCTGCGGTGGCCGGGAGCGGCCACTGCACTCCAGTCTGGGTGACAGAGTG
>NW_007087218.1:0-3922 GCF_000164805.1 Carlito syrichta | reverse complement strand
CCCAGATGATTTTTGATTTATTGTAGAGATGAGGGCTCGCCAAGTTGCCCAGGCGGGTCTCGAACCCGCAGACTCAGGCGATCCACTCACCTTGGCCTCCCAAAGCGCGGGATTACAGGCTGAGCCACCGAGCCCGGCTAATTTTTTTATTTATTGTAGAGATGAAGTCTCACCAAGTTGCCCAGGCTGGACTCAAACCCTTAGGTTCAGGCAATCCTCTCGCCTCGCCTCGGCCTCCCAAAGTGCTAGATTACTGGCATGTGCAACTGCCCCTGGTCCAAAAGTCTTTAATTTTCTGAAGTCCAGTATAACTATTTTTTTCTTGTATTGCTTATGCTTTTGGTGTTACGTCTAAGAATCTATTGCCAAATCCAAAATCATGAAGATTTACCCGCAAGTTTTCTTCTCAGAGTTTTACAGTTTTTGGATCCCTACCTCACTGTTACCCTACATATTCATGTAATGTTGGGAGAAGCAGGGAGCATCCTATCATGTAAGAGTGGGAACTGTGAAGACCTTGCGCAGTCAGTCAAAACAAGGGCCTCCTGGTCAGACCATCCTCCTGTCAGAAGCCAGAGTTGACTTCCCAGCACTCATTCAACCTGAAGACCTTGCAGACCTTCCCTCCAGGGGGATTAAACACGAGTTTCTTTTCAGGAGCAGAAATTAACTGGAACTTAGGTAGGGTGTCTACATGTTAGGTCAGTAAAAATGTTAGGTCAGTGGGCCGGTGCCACAGGTAAGATGTAAAGAATTACACAGAAATTAGATTGTAAAATATAGTTTATTTAGAAAGTAGATTGGGGGGGGTGAATCCACCCCTCTCCCAGCTGGGAGAGGGGTGGCAGACTTTAAAGAAATTATGGCCACTGCTGCTTGAGGTTGAATGCTTTCTTAAGCTTTCCTTTGGTGGGGGCAGGTCATTAAGGTGATTGGGTGGTGGTCTGTTTTACATCATTATGAAGGGGGCAGATAAGCACAGGACCTGTTGCCATGGTGATGGGGTGGTGGCCTGTGTCAGTAGGTCATGAAGGGCTGATCACAGTAGATTTTTTTTTCTTTTTTTTTTTTTTTTTTTTTTGCATTTTACCCTTTCACTGCAGCTAAATCAAAGATCAGAGAAGACACTACATTAATAGGCAAACCGCATAAAGTAATACAGAGCCTAATGTACACCAAAAATAAAAATTTAAGGCCCCCCTAACTGACTGAACAGCACCTCCCGCCCCCAACCCCGGCCAAGGGAAGCCTGAAAAGCCAAATCCCAGGCCATGACAGAAAAGAAGGTTGGACACACCTCAATATACCAATTCCCTTGTGTAGTTTTAGGAACAACTAACCAGCATTAACATTAAAAAAGAGATCATAAGACTGACAAAACAGACTCTGCTACAGTAAGATATGTTTCAACCAGATTCTGCTATAGCACCACATGACAGAATACTCTAAAGGAAATAAAAATATTTTACCACACAATGTGTTTCTTTGACATATTTTGAAGTGAACAGGCAAAGCCCTCTTTTTGGAAAAGTTGCATCTGCATAAAACACCCTTTAAGACATATACCACCTAATCTTTCTGAAGCCCACTGCTTAGAGGCTTCATCTACATGACAAAAAACCTTGGCTTCCACAACACCTACTTCATCTTAACTCAAGTACTTACTTTACTGATTTCAAATTCTTTAGACAGAGCTTAACTCTTTCTACCAATTACCAATCAGAAAATCTTTGAATTCACCTATGACCTCCAAGCCCCCACATGGAAATGTCCCACTTTTCTGTGCCAACCAGTGTAAACCTCACATGTATTGATTTATATTTTGCCTCTAACTTTTGTCTCCCTAACAATGTATAAAACCAAGTTGTAATTCAATCATTTGGGACACATGTACGTGGGACCTTTTGGGACTGTGCCACAGGCCCAAGTCACTTCTATTTGGCTCAGAATAAATGTCTTTAAATATTTTAGAGTTTGGCTTTTTTGTCAACACAATTGTGCAACTCTGCAGAGCTCTCTCAATGCACACATGGATAAAGAGTCCTGAGACAAAAATCCCAAGAGGTGATCAGCAGCCACTTGGCTGCTTTCCCAGGCCTTGTAGAAACTGCCTGACTTGGCCTGGAGCAATGATGACCAGACAGAAAGGGGAGGTGTTAGTTTCTATAGGCAGTGCCCCCTCAGCTATGTGGTTCCAGCCTCCTTATTGTGCTTTTAAGAACATTGTGATAGCATCAGGTTTATGCAATAGTCCAGGATAATTTCCCTATCTTGAAGTCAGCTGATTAGTAACTTTAATTCCCCATTGCCATGCAGGGTAACATATTCACAGGTTCTAGGGATTAGAATATAGACATAGACATCTTCAGGAGCGAATGTTATTCTATCACATCACCTTTGTCATTGTTAGTACTTGAAAGGATCTCCAGACTGCTGGGGAGGAGCCGGGGATGGAATTATAGGCAGCTTTATCTTCCCAAGTTTTTATTTCATTGTAGATACCCAGCTCCAGGGCTTCTGCAGTCTTTGAGCATAATCCTTGTGGTCACTTGGTCATTGGTCATTCCAATTCAGCCAAGTGACTTATCCAATAACCTCAGAGATGTATCCCATCTCCAGGTGAACCCTTATGTTTTTGCAAGACACTGTACTATTAGGTCAAGTGTTATTTGCCCTACATTGAGTGCCAGCTAGTAAATCCTGGAGCAGGGACAAATGCTGATATTGGGGCTCAAAAACTGATACCCCCAAGCCGGGCTCGGTGGCTCAGCCTCTGATCCCAGGCTGTAATCTGCCACGGGTTCCAGACCAGCCTGGGCAATTTGGCAAGACCTCGTCTCTACAATAAATCAAAAAATTAGCCGGGCGTGGTAGCGCACGCCTGTAGTTCCAGCTACTTGGAAGGCTAAGGCGGAAGGATCGCCGGAGCCCAGCAGTTCGAGGCTGCGGTGGCCGGGAGCGGCCACTGCACTCTGGTCTGGGGGACAGTGAGACTCCAACACACACAAAAAAAAACCCAAAACTGATACCCCCAAATATGGCATTTTACATGCTGAACTGAAGAAGCCTCAAGGTCTCTCTAACCTCCCTCAACCACCCTCTTTCCCTTAGAAATTGAAGTTCTTTTTATCTGCCTAAGATCCAGACCCAACAAGGGAAACAATTTTTTTTTTTTTAGTTGAAGTCTCACTCTTTCTCTCAGACTGGAGTGCAGTGGAGCATTCACAACTACCACAGCCTCAACCTGCTGGGCTCAGGCAGTCCTTCTGCTTCAGCCTTTCAAGAAGCTGGGACTACAAGCACGCATCACTAGAGGTGCGTGCCACCACATTCAGCTAATTTATTTATTGTAGAGATGAGGTCTTGCCATGTTGCCCAGGCTCGTTTCCAACCCCTGGGCTCAGCAATCCTCTCACCTCCGCCTCCCAAAATGCTGGGATTATAGGCGTGAGCCACCACACAGAGCCAGGAAACAATTTTTTCTTCCCCTCCCTGTTGTCTCATTATCTGAGGCAGGACACCAAGCACAGCTTAGACATAGATAGATAAATGTACCATAGGCAAGTTTTAGGAAGTGTTCAGACAATTTTAAAATTACATTTTACCACAGGCCAAGCTGGCAGCCTACCTCACCCTCTCAGCAAATCAAAAGAAAACCCCATAAGATGTAAGAATAGTACAACCCAGGGCAACTCCCTCGGGTCCCGTCCCACTGCGGGAGTTTTTCTGTCCTCTCATAAATCCTGCTTTCAAAAAAAAAAAAAGACTAGTACAGCCCAACCTTTGAATTCATGGTTTAGCATAATAATCACTAAGAATCTTTCAGGTTCCCTGTTGAAGGCAGAAGGCCCAATACCATTCCTTAACTAAGGAAAGTCATAGAAATGATAATAAAACCACCTTTTTTTTTTTTTTTTTTTGA
>NW_007087217.1:0-748 GCF_000164805.1 Carlito syrichta | reverse complement strand
TATCAGGTTAAATAAAATATATTATTAAAAACAATTTTACCTGTTTTTTTTTTACTTTTTAAAAAATGTGGCTACTAGAAAGTTTAAATTTTCCTATATGGCTTATATTATCTTTCTATTAGATAGCTCTGAGTTAAAGAAACACTGACTCACAACAGAGTTTCATTCCTCAGCTCTGTTATTCTTTTTTCTTTTTCTTTTTTTTCTTTTTGAGTTGAGATCTCACGTTGTCACTCAGATTGGAGTGCAGTGACATGGTCACAACTCACCACAGCCTGGACCTCCTGGGCTCAGGCAATCCTTCTATTTCAGCTTCCTGAGTAGCTGGGACTACAATCACATGCCACCATGCCTGACTAATATTTAAATTTTTTGTAGAGATGAGTTCTCACTACATTGCCCACATTGGTCTTGAACTCCTGGCCTCAAGCAATCCTTCAGCCTTGACCTCACAAAGTGCTGGATTACAGGCGTGACCCTGGCCTAGCTCTTTTAGTTTTGAAAGTCAAGCTCAACAATTCCCATTTTCCTTGTTTCCTGATCTGTTTCTCTGATTTTCCTCTCTAAAATTTGAGGATCACAGGTGTTCATTAGACCTTGATTTTCTTATTCAAATGTACCTAGACTTCATTTGTTTAGTTTATGTCTGGAATGAGTCTCCAGGCTATTAATCTCAATCTTGGTGATTCTCCTGATTTACACAGGAAAATCCTACTGTATTTGATCTCATAACCCCTTCAGATTATAT
>NW_007087216.1:0-749 GCF_000164805.1 Carlito syrichta | reverse complement strand
CAGATGGCTGGACCCCTGCAGAGCCTCTGCCATCTGCTTGGCATACCTACAAAACTCGGGAACAGAGCAGGAAACTCAGCTCTGCCTCTCCAGCTTCCTTGCTCATTCAGAGCCTGCTGGAGGCTTGAGTCAAGCCAAGGCCGTCCCACGCTGACGTCCTGACCAGCTCTGCCGCAAACCTTCCCCAGTGCCTTCCATGCCAGCCAGCATTCCCCCTCCCTGCTCCTCACCCAACATCTGGGTTGCAGAAAGTGCCCTGATGTGGGACACCTCCATCCCTGCCGGGCTACCCCAGCCCTCTGGTCCAGGGCCCAGCCTGGGTGCCTTCTAATGGAGCCACCTCCCTGGGGCCGCACCTCCCTCTCACAAGGTGCTTTGGGCGGAGTCTCAGAGCTGGGAGCTGTGCCCTTAGGTCTGTTTTTCAGTTACCTGCCCACTGGATGGCAGTTGCAAAAAAAGCCCATTTTCCTTTCATTGCAAGGCACCTGGACAGATATACCACGCCCAACTTTGTGTACTGCATGGTCACTAGGAAGCATTGAGTCTCAAGGAAAAGTTTTCATCTGTTTTAATTAGAACTCCCCCCCTTAGAAAGGTGTAATTTCCTGACTACTTTGGGAAACCTTAACCCTTTGTTGCCCATACCCTCTCTGCAGAGAAAACTGCACTGTTTGAATGGTTGGTCAGTGGTTGTGTCTCTCTCCTCTCTCTCTCTCTCTCTCTCTCTCTCTTTCTCTTTCTTTCTCTTT
>NW_007087215.1:0-750 GCF_000164805.1 Carlito syrichta | reverse complement strand
TAAAGGATAGTTTTGCAGGGTACAGAATTCTAGGCTAGTGTTTTTGTTTTTGGTTTGTTTTCCTCTCAACACTTGAAATATATTCACTTCACTCTCTTCTTCCTCACAATGGCCTCAAAGAAGTTGTGTCACAGTCTGAGTAATGCTAGGCTGTTAACTCTGGACACCAATAAATTGAGAGGTATAGAACTGTTAGAAAGAGGTTTATTTCTGAATTCAAATACAGGGAGCAGAGCCAGGCTCCTGGCTTTTCTAAAATGGTTCTGCTCACTCTTCAGGTTTTACAGTCCACTTTTATAAGTTCAGTCATTGGTACCTATATATTGACCACATGACTCACAGAGCATTGTGTAGTATTTAAGTTACAGCTGTATTTTGTTAATAATGACAATTCTGGTTTACATTTCCTGGCACCAATTACCAGAGGTATCTCACAGTTTCTTATCAGTAACACCAGACAGAAGTGTTAATCAAGCTTGCCACAGAGTAAAGGGAATTAATAGGGCTGAAAACAACATTTATTACTACTTGTAGTTATTAGTATGCAAAAATTATATGAGTCTTATGATTACATTGATACTGTATTATTCAAACCTGTGACTACTGAGAAAAGGGATTAAGTGGAGATTCATTTCTCTTAGTTAATTGAGCACTGTCTGTAGGGAAGTTAAGTTATTTACTGGTAGTACGTAGGAGATAAGGGGAAGCACTCCTTTTGTAAAGTCCCAGGAATGTGGTGATGTGCAGGCC
>NW_007087214.1:0-1058 GCF_000164805.1 Carlito syrichta | reverse complement strand
GTTACTTCATAAGCCGAGACTGTATGGACCTAACTTAGCTAACATTTCACTCGACCCATTACGTGGGTTTCTGTCAATCACGGGCAGCACCCACCAATACCAGGTATTCCCGTACCCATTAGGAGAAATTACCCAATCATGTAAAATCAAGTTTGGAGTTCTTTCCCCTCCCTCTGTAATTGTGCATAAAAACTGCTTGCCATTGTGAATCGGGGCTCTGGTCCCTGAAGCTGCTGCTTCGGGCGTGAGCCCAGACTCGAGCCTGAATAAAGACCCTCGTGTGATTGCATCGGAGCTGGCTCTTTGTGGTCTCTATATCTCTCTCATTAGAGTCCCGGGTTCAACACAGGTACCTAGTCACAAGTTTCAATTACCATCTCCCCACCTTCTATGAGCTAACGGGGGTTGGGCTGTTGATGTCTTATCATGAGATTTGATTACCATCTGTCAACCTCCTAAGGTCACAAGGTCCGAAGGACCTTTCTCAATAATTAAAGTTTTTGCCTAACTAGATTTGGGCTTTTCTTAGAACATCATGTCTGTGTTTTGGATAATTCCCTGTTGTTTCTATTATTTTCTGCACTGGTAGATCCACATGCTGGCCTGTGAGGTGGTCAGGTCTGCTATACCTGGTTGGTTGGGTAGAGATCGTGTACCAGTAAGGAACATGTCTGAATGCTTACCCTATTTTAATTCAAATTGCCTACAAGAAATGTATTTATCTATGTCTAACCTGTGCTGAATAACCTGCCTTAGCTAGACCTTTGTTTTCAGTCTAACACTAAAAATATCAGAATGGTTCAAACTTCATAAAAATCCTACCAAATTGGATATGCATTGAAAAAAATGTGTCCTTTCTTGTTTGATGAGTATCTTCAAAACCCACCATGCAAGCTATTTTTCACCTCACAGTAGTCTATATTTTTCTAGATTTGTCACATATATGTCTGTATCTCCTCCTTGACTATGGACCTCAATCTCTCGAACCGTGCCGGGTTAAGAGTAAGTACTCGAAATATGTTTACGTGTTTAAATATATATATATATATATATATATA
>NW_007087213.1:0-1303 GCF_000164805.1 Carlito syrichta | reverse complement strand
CATGGGGCGGCTGCTGGCTCGCGACCCGACGTTCCCGGCCCTGCGGGCTCGCTGGAGTGACCCCGGCACCCCATGGACCTCAGCGCCGTGCGCCTGCGCCTTCCGCGTGAATCCCAGGTCTCCGCACCTTCGGGCACCCACCCCAGAGGGCACAGCCCTGCCACCCAGCCCCATCCCGCGGACCGGGCTCTGTCCAAGGTGCTGCCGGACGGGTCCGCCCTAGAGCCTGCGTGTCCCACTCTGCGGGTGATCTCTCCGCCGCCCGGCCTTCTCCGGAGCTCAGCAAGGCGTCCCGATCCCGAGACACCCGGCCTTTGAGGACGTGCCTGACGCACCGGAGCCCGCGGGCGAGGCCCTGCCCTTCGGACCGGCCTCTCCGCGCTTGGGCTCGGCCCAGCTCGCTCCCTGCTATCGCACACAAGGCGGACCGGCCCCTCCCAGGACAGACAGGAAACCGAGGAGACACGAGGCAGAAGGCAGGGGAGAAGGTCGCTCTCCCCGCCCCGTCCACTCTGGGCGGGGACCAGGAAGGCCCTTCGGCGTTACTCTGCCCGCAAACCCCTTCGTCCACCCATCCCCGCCTTCTAAGAACCCAGCCCATCCATCTTCTCGGTTCTCGCATTCCAGGAGGCTCCGCCGACACACGCGGGCCGGCCCTCCGTACGCTCATTAGCACTCCCCTCCCACCACGCAAGAACTTGCGGCGCCCCGGGCCAAACTATGGACCCTTTATTCAAAGTCTGTGACGGGTCTTTGTGACCATTCTGTTGACCTCTCACTGAGGGCTGCAGTCCAGGACCACCCCAAGAGAGGCGCAAAGACCTGGAAAACCAGAGACCACCCCCTACATCCAGGCTCACGGGGAGGAGGCTGGATTCCTCTTGCCCTTTGGACTCGACAGCCTGGACCCCGAGGGCCAGGCCAAGCCCCCCATAATAGCACCAGATGCACCTGTTCGACTTCTGGTCTCCTCAAGCCGACCAGAGACCGAGCTGTCCTTGAAAAGGCGACAGGCTGAGGTAGGGCGCGGCACGGCGTCGCAGGCGTCCATCTCCTGGCGGAGGGTCCACGGGCCCTGGCGGTCCGGAGTCAGAGCGCGGAGATGAGGGAGCGCAGGGAGCTCTGACTGGAGGCACTCAGGGGTCGGTAGCCTGCGGCAGGACCCTCAGCCTGGGGGTCTCCGGGGGCGCAGGGCAGAGCCACCCCGCGGGGCCGGCGGTACCACACAGCCCAGCCTCTCCCGGGGCCCCGGGAGGGCCCCAGCGCCGGCGGCCCTTTCCCCGGAGCCCGCAGGCAGTTCCTG
>NW_007087212.1:2005-3595 GCF_000164805.1 Carlito syrichta | reverse complement strand
GCCTTCCAGCAGGTTAAAGTCTCAAATTTTCTGTGTAGAACACCCAGATTTCCCAGATTAAAACCATTTTCATGGACATTTTTCTCACCAGATCCTGCCTGATGTACGCTGTGAGACAACTGTTGTGAGATGTTGGGCCATTGACACCCAGAGTGTGCACGTAGGCTGGAGCATGTTTCCTGATCATTTCTAGAAGCATGGGCATGGGCCCTCTTGGTCTCTCTGCAGGGCAGACTCTCTTAGGAAGTGAGGGGTTCCACCATCTGGACCTGTTTGCAGCACAGACTGCATGCCTAGTTGAATAGATTTACAGGTGACACTATGTTTGCCTAGACTTTCTTCATAAAATTGATAAATAGTTTTAAAATGTTTCAACCCATACATATAGGTTGATGCTAATACGAATAATGGAGGCAAGAGTGGTGGAACAGATGTTGCACTCCTAGCATTGACTTTTTGCAACCACATTATGACATGGAAACATTGCTGGACCAATGAGAGTTTACGTATCTGCATCACCAACACATTTAAAAACACACCATTTCTAAATAGATTTAAATAAGTCTCTAAATGACTGTTTAGATAGTGTTTATACCACAATTTAGAGCCATTTTCTCAGTGTATGGTATGGTGGTATATCGGTGGAGAGCCCATGCCTGTCTCTCATGGGTAGGAACACACGTGTGTGGTGCCTTCACTGACTCTCAGAGGTGGGCATCACGGGGAGGTGGGAAGAGACCCATGGAAGAGAAGCTTTCATTTTCTTCCCACCGATTTTCTAACCAGTAGACATCTACATAGATGTTATATTTGAAGACTATATTCAAACACTTTACTGAGTTCTCTTATTTTTCAGATAGATTTTCAACTGTTTCTCCTGGTTCTTTCAGCTATATAAATAACAATAACTTTGTTTCTTTCTTCCCAATTTGTATATCAAGCTACCAGGTCCAGACTGAATGCTATATCATCAAAGTATAACATTTGAAAGCACATTTAAGCACTCCTAGAATTTGTATGGAAGGAAAACTACAAAATTATTTTATAGAGTCAGCATAAAATTAACGCTGAATCTGACCAGAAGAAATATAAAACCCATATCAATTAATGCAAAAATTCAAATATGGTGCCAGTTAATCAAATTTGCAAACACATGTTAGCGATGATGCAATACAACCAGAAGGGGGTTGTTCTAAAATGTGAAGATATTTTACTATGAGGAAATAATATTAAAGAATAAATGAGAGATAATTTCCCATATTAAAGGGTGGCTAGGAGGGAAACACTCTGTGATTAGCTCCATTAAGGCAAAAATGGTATTTGATAAAAATGTACAATCACACTTGGAGCAAGAAAGCTAAATAGTCTTTAATGTGTCAGAGGAAACAAACTCCAGAAAGAAGCCAGTTGCCTATTGAATAGGGAGATGCTGAGAACAGGCCATTAAAGGCAGAAACAAGGCAAAGAGGAACATTTTCACATGACTGCTTGACATTGTGTGGGAAGGACGAGCTAATAGGGCTAGAAAAGAAGAGGGAACAAGATATAAAAATTGAGAAGGAGGGAGCAAAGTCATCATTATTTTAAGTG
>NW_007087212.1:0-960 GCF_000164805.1 Carlito syrichta | reverse complement strand
CTTCCACCATTATTTTCCTCTTTTATAACCCCTTTTTAATCTAGGGACCAAGCCCACATACTACTGCATGGACAGATTTTAAGGCAGAGGGAAATAGGCTCCAGTGTGTTCGTGGATGCTAGAATCAGCATATACATTCTGAAACACAGCTTCTCCCCCAACTAAACCTCAAAACTGCAAAAAGTACAGTGCGCAGCCCACACTCCAACCTCAAAAGTGAACAAAGCCAGAAGACCTTCATAAGGAAGAACAGGATATTGCAGAAGTAAAACACAAGCAATCCCACTTTCCCACAAAATCAGAATTAAAGAAGGGGAGGGAGAGGGGGGAGAAAGAGAAAAATCTACACAAATGAAGAAAAACCAGAAGAGTATGGGTATCTCCCACACCCCTGGGAGGGCAGACACTGAGAAAAATGACTTCAGAATGAAAACAATGAAGAGCCCCCAGAATGAAGGCTTTCAAACTATAAATCTAGATATCATGACATTAATGGAGAGATTAAAAAGAATTGAGGAGACACAAGAAGATGGAGAAGACACAGACATTTCCATTGCCCCACTCACCTATCAACAACACCCACCTCGGTTCCTAAGATAATGTCGCTAGACAGGAGACAAAGCCCCACCCCTACGCTGAAACAGACAAAACAACTCCCAGGCAGCCAAAACGAAACTGAGTAAATCCTAACCTTAACCCTAACCATAACCATAACCATAACCCCTAGCCCCTAACCCTAACACTAACCCCTAACCCTAACCCCTAACCCTAACACTAACCCTAATTCTAACCCTAACCCCTAACCTCAACCCCAACTCTAACCCCTAACCCCAACCCCAACACTAACCCTAACTCTAACCGTAACCCTCACCCTAACCCAACACCTGATACTTCTCCAGAAAGGGCCATTGGCCATCAGACAGTGGCTCTGTGTCCCAGACCCTGCCCCTTCCCTGGTCC
>NW_007087211.1:0-843 GCF_000164805.1 Carlito syrichta | reverse complement strand
GTGTGTGTGTGTGTGTGTGTGTGTGTGTGTGTGTGTGTGTGTGTGTGTGTTTAAAGCAGAAGCAGCTATACATGCAGTAAGAATCACTCATTTAAAATACAAATATCTGCCGGGCATGGTGGCTCATGCCTGAAATCCCAGCACTTTGGGAGGCCGAGGTAAGAGGATTGCTTGAGCACAGGGATTCAAGACCAGCCTGGGCAACATGGCAAGACCTCGTCTCTATAATAAATAAAAAACTTAGCTGGGCATGGTGGCACATGCCTGTAGTTCCAGATACTTGGAAGGCTGAAGCGGAAGGATCGCCGGAGCCCAGCAGGTCAAGGCTGCGGTGGCCGTGAGTGTGCCTGCGGTGGCCGTGAGTGTGCCACTGCACTCCAGCCTGGGCAACAGAGTGAGATTCCCTCAAAAAAAATTTTTTTCTGATAAAAATGTTTACACACGGAAGTCAGATGCAGTGGCTCATGCCTGTAATTTCAGCACTTTGAGAGGTAGAGGTGGAAGGATCACAGGAAGCCAGAAGTTCAAGGCCATCCTGGGCAACAAAGCAAGACTCCATCTCTCCAAAAAATAAAATCAAAAAATTAGCCAAGAGTGGTGGCATGCACCGATAGTTCCAACACTTTGGGAAACTGAGGCGAGAGGATTGCTCGAGGCCAGGAACTTGATACCAGCTTGGGCAATATGGTAAGACTTCATCTCTATTGAAAATAAATAAATAGCTGGGCTCGGTGGCTCAGCCTGCAATCCTGCACCTTGGGAGGCCAAAGCGAGTGAATTGCCTGAGCCCGCGGGTTCGAGACCCGCCTGGGCAACTTGGCGAGACCTCATCTCTACAATAAA
>NW_007087210.1:0-1044 GCF_000164805.1 Carlito syrichta | reverse complement strand
TGGGCTAGTCATTGGGGCACCAATTAAAGAGGAAGAACAGTCAATATGTCTCCCATCCAAGTTCAGATCCAGTCACTTGGACACTCATTTTATAGGAGGGCCAGTCACTGTATCACCAATCATAGAAGACGAGTAATCAGAGGGAAATTACCACAGAAAAAAAGTCAGTCACTGGGACTCAAAAGAGAGGGCATCTAGCCACTGGGACACCCATCACAGAGAAGAGGTAGACACTGGGGCTCTCATCCAACAGGAGGCCAATCACTGGGACACCCATCACAGTAGGATCCAGTCACAAAGTTATCAACACAGAGGAGGACAGTTAATTACCCATCACATTTGAAGATCAGTCACTGGGACACTGATTACAAAAGAGAGCCAGTCACTGGGGCACAAATCATAGAAGAGTGTCAGGCAATGAGTTATGAAACAAAAAGGAGGGACAGTCATTGAAACACCCATTATACAGAGAGCCAGTCAATGGGCACCAATCACAGAGTTGGACAAATAGTTGGGGTATCCATGTTAGAGGAGCCCCAGTAAGTGGAGCACCCATTTTGGAGGAAAGTCAGTCACTGGGACACCCATCACAGAGGAGGACCAGTCGCTGGGATACCCATTATGGAATTCCAATCTCTGGCACCTGTTATGGTGGAGTGCCTATTTCTGTTGTGCCCATCACAGAAAAGAGTCAATCTCTGAGTCATCTATCTCAAAGGACAACCAGTAACTGAGACACTCATTACAAAGGAGGGGCATTCAATGAGGCACTCATCACATTTAGACCAGTCAATCAGTGTAGTACAAACACGAAGGATTCACAGTCACTGGGACACTGATCAGCTGATGGGGAACAAACAGCAAGGTTGCCCAGTCACTAGGGCACCCATTGCAAAATGTTAGGGTTAAGGTTAGGTTTGGGGTTAGAGGGTTAGGGTTAAGGTTAGGTTTAGGTTTAAGGTTAGGGTTAGGAATAGGGTCAGGGTTAGGTTTAGGGTTAGAAGGCCCTGTCACTGGGCTTCCATTTAGAGGAAGGCCATTCAC
>NW_007087209.1:0-967 GCF_000164805.1 Carlito syrichta | reverse complement strand
AAAGGGTGATTCTGAGTTCCTTAGCCGACAAAAGGCAGAGGAAATTAACAAGAGTCCCAAAACAGTTAGTCCTCCAGGCACAGGGTTAAGAATGTAGCTGATGGCTTCTGTGCACAGAATCATTAAGACTGATATGGGTAAGTTGCTTAACCTCTTCTGGTCCCAGTTTCCTCATCTGTAAAATTAGGAATTGGAATAGATGATTTCTGAAGTCCCTTCCAGTGCTAACATTTTATAATTCAGTGCCTGACTGGCAATGCTGCCTCTTAAGTGCTACTGTGTGCAGCCATGCATGACTTAAATTCCTACATGGGGTGCCAGTTTTTTCTTCACAAGAAAGTAAAAAGAGCTGGCTTAGGGCAAAGTAATGAAGTATAGTTTGTTTTATTTAACCTTCTTTAGGTTTTGTTTAAAACGGACTTTTGAGCTCTTAGATTTTTCATGCAAGTGGGGTTTCCTCACTTTTCATCTTTACTCTCTTTGAATGCTGCCCTTGCTCCCTTGACTGAGAGGATTTGCTCTTATTTACCACTCAGTGTGATTGGATTTTTGTAAGTGTATAACCTCTTTTTATGGATAAATTGCACTGAAGACTAATTTTTTAAATGAGCAAACTATGTGTCTTAGTATATTTGTGTTGCTATGAAGAAACACCCGAGGCTGGGTAATTGATAAAGAAAGAGATTTATTTGGCTCCTGGTTCTACAGGTTGTATGAGAAACATGGCACCAGGAAACTTCCATTCATGACAGAAAGTGAAAGGGAACCGGTGAGCGCAGATGTCATATGATGAGATGGGAAAAAAGAAAAAGAGGAGGAGGTGTCAGGATTTTTTAACCAGCTTTTGCAGAAACTAAGAAGAGAACCCACTCACTCTTGCAAGAATGACACCATGCCATTCACAAGCATCTGCCCCCACGACCCAAACACCTCTCAGCAGGCCCACCTCCAATATCGGTACCAAATT
>NW_007087208.1:0-757 GCF_000164805.1 Carlito syrichta | reverse complement strand
TCCACTCACCTCAGCCTCCCAAAGGCGCGGGATTACAGGCTGAGCCACCAAGCCCGACCCCACCACCAATTTTTATCTTCATCTTTCCCTCTAACAAATTGAGACTTAGTACACATGCTAACTATTCCCCACACTGGACTGTTAAAGAGAGAAAGAAATTTCTGATTCGGGAAAGGAATTGCTAATCCAAACAGAGAAAGCAGAGACCTGCCTTTATGTCAAGGCTACTGATTTAGGCCTGAGATTCTGAATGCAAAAGTAATGAAATAAAGGATCTCTGAAAATGGTAAGTGATGTAAAATAAAAAGTATATTTAATTATGTCCATGACTTGAAAAGAGGACACTTTGGCAGCAAAATCGGCAGAAAGAAATGAATAGTCAACAGTACCAGATGATAATGTATGAAATGAGTCCTGCTGACTGATACAGAGAAAGAGGATGCTGATGATACGAAGTGAACAATACAGGTAAATTGTTCTCCTCAAATTTATGCATGGCACAGAGTCTGAAGTGTGATTTCTATGGCAATACTTGGAGAAAATTATAGCACTCTAACATAGGTACAGTTTTTCCTTTTGTTATTACACCACCTCCCTTTTCTCCAAACCCTTTTAAAATAATTTTCCTGCCTGCCCACTTTCCCCTACCTCTAGTATTTAATAATTTCACCCTACCCCCCTTCCCAATTTTTTCCCTCCATAGGCCATCAGTGAACGTGAGACACCAGGCTAGAATAGAATTTTGCAGGATACTGGT
>NW_007087207.1:275933-319032 GCF_000164805.1 Carlito syrichta | reverse complement strand
ACTCAATTTAAGACAGCGCAATAGGTAAAGAATGTGAACAGACATTCTCCTAAGAAGATATACAAATTGTGAATAAACACTTGAAAAGATGCTCAGCCTTATTAGTCTTAAGGGAAATACAAATTAAAACTAAAAAGAGTAAGCATAAGTTTACAATATAGCCCAGCAATATCACCTCTAGTTACCTACCTAAGAGAATTGAAAACATGCTCACACAAAAAAATAGTACATGGATGTTCAGCATTATTCATAATAGCTAAAGAGTGGGAACCACTGAAATGTCCATGAAGGGTAAATGGATAGAAATAAGTGGGTTATACCTGTACAATGGAATATTATTTGATCATAAAATGAAATGAAGTACTGATACACGCTACAACATGGATGAATCTTGAAAATACTATGCTAGGTAAAAGAAGCCAGACATCAAAAGCCACATATAGTATGATTCCAGTTATATGAAATATCCAGAACAGGCAAGTCTATAGCAACACATTTGTGCTTGTCAGGAACTGTGCGGAGTGGGGAATGGAGATGGCAGCTTAATGGGCACCAGGTTTCCTTTAGGAGTGATGAAAATGTTCTGGAATTAGTGGTAATAAGTGTAAAACCTGTGAATATAAAAAAAACCCAGTGAACTGGACATTTTAAAGGGGTGAATTTTATGGTATGTGAATTATATCTCGATAAAAATTATACTATTCAAGATGATAAAGCAGTTTTAACTAAAGATCTAGAGAAAAAAGTTTACTCGTAAGTGCATATTATACAGAAATTACAGAAACGCTATGTTCAATGTTGACAATTTTAATGAACTGGATTATTTTATAAATCTATCTCCCTAAAATGGACTCAAAAAGAAATAGAAGCTGGAAAAAAATAAAAGACATGTGTGTTAGAAAACAAAAATAAATAAATAAAGTGGGGAAAAAAAGAAATAGAAAATCTTCATAGACTAAAAACCATTGCTGAATTTGAGATGGTTGCCACAGGACAGCATCAAAAAAAGACATCATTTCCATATTATTTCATTAATGGATCTTTCTAATCCAAGCCTGATAACTGTTACAGACATACACAGAGAGCAAAACTTATGACCAGTTGTGCTTTGGGTTACAGACACAAAATTTCTTTAAAAAAAAAATTAAAGGATGATTAAATCCAGCTGTGCATTATAAAAAATACCATCACCACCAAATAGGGCTTATTATTAGAATAGAAGGTCAATTCAGTATGAAAATCCACTATTATAACTAATCATATTAATATGTCAAAGACGGAAAACCATATAAAACTGTTTTTAAGCCAGAGATAATACTCATGCAATTTGATTTTTTAAGTTACATTAAATAAAATGTCAGTATTATACTTAATGGCAAAGCACTAAAAACATTATAATTAAAGTCAGGAAAAAGATAACAAGGTCCAATATTATTTAATTCATCATATAAGTACCTGCCAATGCAATTACGTGATAAGTTGTAATAAAAAGCATGTGCAATATTCAAAATATTTAACAAGGAGTTTAGTAATTTAAATTATACACACATTTAAATGTTAAAATTAAGTTCCTTTTACTCTCTAAGGAAACAAAGCTCTGTATATCTATATCTATATATCACAAAATTTCCCATTAATAGAGGTTATAGTTAAAATTGTTTATCAAATTATTTGTTTATTTTTTAAAATTGTTGGTGTGATGTTTTTAAACTATAGCCATCACTAATTAAATGATGCTCCTCTCTGAGCTATAATCTGACACGAAAACCACATCAAATTCTTCCAACAACTAATCATTAATTGGTAGTTAGTGGACAACTTGGTAAACACAAGTCACTTAAGGTCAGCAGTGTTGTTCTTAGCACTGACTCATCTCTCGGCTTCTGTTGAACTAAAATATTAATTAATCTAAAATATTTTTAGGCTTTAAATTACTCTGGTTTCTATGTTTTAAAAATCTCACTGATCAAATAAGCCACAAATTGTTTACTATAATATTGTATTTAACTACAAAAATCATGTATCAATCTTAATTTACTTTTGATCTATTTGGAGTGCCAAAGAATGGCCAAAGCAATGGTAACTATAAACTAAAGAATACAATTTAGTAAGAAAAAATAAATTGAAAGAAAGCAAAAAATAATTATTATTTCACTTTTGCCACTAAACAACAAATGAATCTTTGATTATTTATTAATCTAATATATTTTCTCTTTGAATTAATAGTTTATCTTATTTTAAGGGGTATAGGCCAAGGCACAGTGACTCATGCCTTAGTCCCAGAAATCTGGGAAGCTGAGGGGAGAGGATCACTTGACGCCAAGAATTTGGGACCAGCCTAGGCAACATAACAAGAACCTTTCGCTAAAAAAAATTTAATTAAAAAATCAATTAATTATAAAAGTTTTCTCAATGAATTTTTAATTTATCATCATGCATCATATAGCATCAACAAAAATCTAATAATACATTGGAAGACTTAAGAATTGAAACAGTTCCTAAGGTGTGACACACGCCTGTAGTCTCACCTACTCAAGAGGCTGGGGCAACAGGTTCTCTTGAGCCCAGAAATTCAAGGCTGCAGTGAGCTACGATTGCACCACTGCACTTCAGCCTGGGCAACAGAGAGACATCTTGTCTCAAAAAGAAAAAAAAATTAATAATAATATAATAACTTCTTTTTTTTATTTCAATAGACATTTATTTAAAGTAATACATTTGCAACCAAATAATTCTTAAATTGTATGTTTTAGGTTTAACCATCTTCATAAAAATACTTTGAGGATAGCTGCGTCCACAGATGTCAACTACACAATTACTTCTTTGCCCATTCTTCTCTTTTTTTTCTTTCCCGAATAACCTCTTTCAGATATGGTTCAAGGTAGTATTTATCCTCTTCATATTTGGTCCACTGCTCTTTAGGCAAGATCTGATGCCTCATGGTCAGATCTAGTGCTCTCTTAATGCGAAACATCCTGTCATTATAAAGGTTCTCAGGAAGCCTTCTTATGGCTTCTTTTACGTCTTCATCCTCGTATATTGTGTCATCCCGCATTAACCCCAGTTTATTGAATCCTGCAGCATTGTAATACCATTTTCGAATTCCTTCCAGCCACCGGCTTGATGCTGCAACAGCCGGCCTGCCCTCCATTTTGACCTGAAAGCCTATAATAACTTCTTAAAAGCATATGTTATATTTCTATATTTCTAAAAGTCTCCATTTTCCATGTCCAAACATTTTAATGTTTTTACTGCATTAATCTGTCTGCTATAATTGGTAAAACTTTCTATTAAGCTAATAATATTATTGGTATTTTATTTTCTAAGTTAACTTAAAGTGAAATCTTTTAAAAAATGGATAATTTTTCTAAATGTTTGTTCCTATTATGCTATTTTGGCAAATTGATAAGCTTGATATAATTTTCAGACTTTTTATATAACCATAATATTATAGGCTGCCCATCAGGGCCCACACTTTCTAATTTTTATTGTTTCAATTTCTAAGTCTTCCAATGTATTATTACATTTTTCTTGATGCTATATGATGCATGATGATAAATTAAAAGTTCATTGAGAAAACCTTTATAATTACTTATTTGCTTTATGTATTTTTATTGTATCATTTAGGGATAATTGAATTTAGTGGCTTTGTGCCAAATTAAAACATCCAAAAATTTTCCTAAAATTTTGACTAAAATTAGAACTGTTCCCTAGTTTTTCATAGGCCTTGCTTGTACAAAATCTAATAAGGTTTTCATGGAAATATTTCTCATTGAAACCATTTTTCTCATGTGTCAACAGTAAATTTTGATGAATTATTTCAGATGTTATTCCTTCCTGCTTCATGGGATCAGCAAAAACCATTAAATTATCTTCAAAGTCTTAAATTTCACATTTTCAGTAAATTATTAAAACCATTTTATATGAACCAGTTGAGATGTCTTCGGTAATGATTGAAATTTTATTGCCTTGATTTATACATTTTCAAAAAAGTTGTTTTCTCATATTGGTAGATAAATATTTTTGCAACAAGCAGGTCCATAATTTAGATTGTCATAAATAAGCTCATCTTGACATTGCTCTTCTTTTTGAAGTTCTATAAAATATTTTCTGTCTGAGAAGGTCCAATTATTTTTAAACATGCAGATGGTATTTTCTACATGTTTTTCATTTATTTTATTGATATCCTGATAATTTTTAGAAGTTTTGATTATTATATGAAACTGATATATAAGGTTATTTATAATTTTCCCTATTGATGAAATAAAATTTTCTTTTTCAAACCATGAATTTTAGAAGAACAGAATTGCCAGTCCGGTGAAATGTGAAAGTATAACACTTTCAACTTTTATTTTTTTGTTCATTCTTTGATCAGCTGATCAACATTAACACTAGTGATACAAAAGTCACTTGTATTATTTTTGTTGAAATAACCAAATTTTTTTCATTCCACTTATACAAATTATGTGTTTTATTTTGTACCATCTCTTACACAGTATCAAAAGGCGTACCGGGTTGTGGCTTGTGCACAACATCAGAAGCTATTTCCAGCATGGTTCATTATTAATATCATTTCTTCTTTGTTCTTCCACAGTCAGAAGATTCATGTGTATAATATTTAAAAAGAGCATTAAGAAACTTCTCCAAGCTCCACTGTATCTTCAATCTGGGTTTCATTTTTAATATTTTATTAGAAAGCCTTGAATGTATAAACATCAAAACACTGCACAATTATTATTTAAACAAAGAATTATAGACCAATAATAATAAAACCAAAGTAAAAACTAGCAAGAGCAATTACATGAGTTGGGCATAATAACAAATTGTAGGTTCTCTTATAGCTGTCTTTCTCAAACTTTTTGGTCTCAGAACACTTTTACAGTATTAAAAACTATTAAGAATACCTACGGAGCTTTCATTTGTGTGGGTTATATCTATCAATACTTATCATACTAGAAATGAAGACAGAACCTTAAATGTTTGTATTTATTCACTCCAAACTAACAATAATAAGCATATTGACTGTCAACATAAATAACATTTTTAGGGAAACAATTATATTTTCCAAAACAAAAATAATAATGAGAAAATTCTTATCCCACTTTTGCAAATCTCTTTAATGTGTGACTTAATAGAAGTCAGATGGATTCTCAGGTCTGCATTCAATCTGTTGTGATATCACACATCATGTAGCCTTTGGAAAACGCCACTTGCTCTCTTGGGAGAACGAGGGTGAAAAAGGCAAGTGAGTGTCAGTATTATTGTAAAAATAGTTTTGCCTTCATAAGCCCCAGAAGGATCTGAGAGATCCCCGGGGGTCATCAGCCCACATGTTGAAAAACATTTTCCTAATTATATAGTGCTTCCTAAAGCATGTGCCATGATGCCATGCTGGCTTCTGATGAAATGGACCTGACTGGCGGAGAAAGCTACAGAGATTGCTCAGATGTCACTATGATGGGAGGCCCACTTATCAGCAGCTGTTGTCATATGCTATAGCCATTAGCTTGGAGTAACAAATGTACATTAGAATGTGTATCATTAACTGATTTTGTTGTACTTAGCTGTTAACTGGTACACTATTTATCAACTGGTACTGAAGTATTTTAAAATGTAAAGACTGGTAAGGCATACTTATAAGTACCTAGGAATATCAGCCCTGCTGAGATTTACAAATACTTAAAAGGGAGTTACAGTTGTCATTAGCTGTTGCTGAGATATTGACATATGAAAGTCAAGAAGATTAAATTTTAAAAATTCAAAGAATTTAGTAAGAAAATCTATTGCAAAAAAGTCAACAATGTGTATCAACATCTGTATCTACATCTACATCTATATCTAGCTTTCCTATATAGGAAGAGCAATTTAAACTTAATAGAAATATGTGTAACATATATGCAGAACAAAACTTGACCAGAGGACATAATAGATGATATATTATTACCCTAAATGAGAGGATTCAATATTGGAACTCTCCCCAATTTAATTTGTATGTTAACACTATTTCTATTAAAATAAAGCTATTTTTGCACTTGATAAAATTATTTTAAGCAGGGCTCGGTGGCTCAGCCTGTAATCCTGCGCCTTTGGGAGGCTGAGGTGAGTGGATTGCCTGAGCCCGCGGGTTCGAGACCCGCCTGGGCAGCGAGACCTCATCTCTACAATAAATCAAAAAATCAGCCGGGCGTGGTAGTGCATGCCTGTAATTCCGGCTACTTTGAAGGCTGAGGCGGAAGGATCGCCGGGGCCCAGCAGGTCGAGGCTGCGGTGGCCGGGAGCGGCCACTGCACTCCAGTCTGGGTGACAGAGTGAGACTCCAACTCAAAAAAAAAAAAAATTATTTTAAAGGTGCTTATATAGGTATTAAATTTGATTTTAGAATATATGAAAGAATAGTAAAAAAAAAAAAACTGGAAAAGAAAAATGGAGTGAGGAGTATTGGGTTTGTTCTACTAAATGTTAATATGTGTTAAAAGACAAACCCACTGCCACATCATTCTTAATGGGCTGAAGCTGGAAGCATTTCCCCTGTATACTGGAGCAAGACAAGGATGCCCACTCTCACCCTTCCTATCCAGCATAGTGCTGGAAGTCCTAGCCAGAGCAATCAGGCAAGAGAGAGAAATAAAATGTATCCAAATGGGAAGACAGGAAATTATCTGCCTTCACAGATGATATGATTCTATATCTAGAGAACCCTAAAGATTTCACCAAAAGACTCCTAGCACTCATAAGCAACTTCAGTAGAATCTCAGGTTACAAAAATCAATGCTCAAAAATCAGCTGCAGTTGCATTTGTGTATACCAGCAGTGTTGAAGCTGAGAACCAAACCAAGAACACAATTCCATTTACACTATATATATGTATATATAGCACCTCAAAATACCTTTAACCAAAGAAGTGAAAGATCTCTACAACGAGAGCTATAAAATACTGCCGAAAGAAATCAAAGATGACACAAACAAATGAAAAAACATTCCATGCTCATGGATCGGAAGAATCAATATTGTTAAAATGGCCATACTTCTTAAATCTACAGATTCAGGGCAATCCTTATCAAATTACCAGCATCATTTTTCAAAGATTTAAAAATAATAATACTTAAATTCATATGGAAGAAAAAAAAAAGAGAGAGAGCCCAAATAGTCAAAGTAATCCTAAACAAACAAAACAAAACAAAACAAAAAAAGCTGGAGGCATTACATTCCCAGACTTCAAACTTTACTCCAAGGCTACAATAATCAAGACAGTATAGTACTGGTACAAAAATAGACACACAGACCAAGGGAACAGAAATGAGAGCCCTTTACCCCTGTCTTCAAACCATCTCATCTTTGTTGAAGTCAACCAAAACAAACACTGGAGAAAGGACACCCTATTTAGCAAATGGTGCTGAGCAAACTGGCTAACTATATGCAGAAGAATGAAGCTGGACCCCATCTTCTCACCATGTACAAAAATTAACTCAAGATGGATTAATGTCTTAAACATAAGGCCTTGAATTATAGAAATCCTAGAAGAAAGCCTAGGGAACACTCTTCTGGACATCAGCTCAGACAATGAATTCATGGATAAGACTTCAAAAATAAAAGCAGCAAAAACCCCCAAATTGACAAGTGGCACCTAATCTCACTAAAGAGCTTCTGCACAACAAACAAAACCATCAACTAAGTTAATAAACAACCTACAGAATGGGAGGAAATATTTGCAAACTATGCACCTGACAAAGGACTAATATTCAGAATCTACAAAGAACTCCAGTGAATTGACAGGAAAAACACTAATAACCCCATTAAAAATCGGGCAAAGGATGCGAAAAGACACTTCTCAAAGGAAGACATACAAGCAGCCAGCAAACATGGAAAACTGTTCAACATCACTAATCATCAGAGAAATGCAAATCAAAACCACAATAAGATAGCATCTCACACCAGTCAGAATGGCTACTATTAAAACGTCAAAAAACAACAGACGTTGGTGAGGCTGCATAGGAAAGGGAACACACCTACAAAGTTTGTGGGAATGAAACCCCTCAACCTCTACGGAAAGCAATTTGGAAATTTCTGAAAGAACTAAAAATAGATTTGCCATTCAACCCAGCAATCCCACTATTGGGTATATACCCAAAGGAACATAAACTATTCTACCAAAAAGACACCTGCACTCATATGTTTATTGCAGTATTATCCACAATAGCAAGAACATGGAACCAACCTAGGTGCCCATCAACAATGGATTGGATAAAAAAATTGTGGAAGATATACATCATGAAATACTACACAGTCATAAAAATAAGACTAACATCATGTCCTTTGTGGCAACATGAATGCAGCTGGAGACCATTATTCTCTGTGAATTATCACAGAAACAGAAAACTGAATACAGCATGTTCTTATTTTTAAGTGTACACTAACCACTGGGTACACATGGGCAAAAGCATGGGAACAACAGACATTGGACACACTTAAAGGGAGAGGAGGGGAGGAGTGACATAAGGGCTGAAAAATCACCCATTGGGTATCTTGCCCACCATCTGGGTGATGGGCTCAATAGAACCCCAAACCTCACCATCACACAATATACCTGTGTGACAAAACTGCAAGTGTAACACTTCTAGAGAGAATGCGGGGAAAAGGGAGCACTTCTACACTGTTGGTGAAAGTGTAAACTAGTACAACCTCCGTGGAAAACAGTTTGGTGATTCTTAAAAGATTTAAAAATCGACGTTCCATACAACCCCACAATCCCCCTTCTGGAAATGTACCCAGAGGAACTCGGACCACTCTATGAAAAAGATACCTGCACATGAATGTTTATTGCAGCATTATCCACAGTAGCAAAAGCATAGAACTGACTGTGCTGCCCATCAAAACTGGACTGGTTAAAAAAAATGTAGTACATATACACAATGGAATATTATGCAGCCACAAAGAAGGACAAAATTATGTATTTCACAGCAACTTGGATGGACTTAGAGCATAATGAACAGTTGTATAACTAAACCTGAGTTGTAACCCACATTTTTAAAATAAAAAACTTTTTTAAATAAAAAAAAGAATTCAAAAAAAAGACTGTAAAGAAAGCAGAAAATAGATCATGCAGTGTAGGAAAAGCCTCCTTGGGAAGGGTACTCAACAGTGGAATGAGAGAAGAGAGCAGTAAGAACCAGACACCCACCTGAGAAAAGCCTATATGGTATCTAATAAAATCATTTAAAATTCTAACCACTGTTGGTTTGAAAATCTCCAAGAAGAATAAAACAACACAAAAATAACTTGTTTTTCTCAAAGATTACCATGTGCCCAAAACTTTCACTTATCTCAACTTTACAGCAACTTTGTGAGGTATTTACCATTTTTGTCACCATTTTCTCTTTTATCATAGAAGAGTTTCATTGTCAGAAATAAAAAACAGACATGCTTGAGTGAAAATGAAAAAGTGTCAAAATAGTGCACTATGAAAATAATGTAGCTCTAAAATCAGAATAAATAGACACACTAATGAGACAGAACAGATGGTTCTGAAAAGACCCAGGGTATACAGCAATTTGGTACATTGTGAGGGCAACATCTAAAATTCAAAAGAAAAGGGAAAAAAAGAATTATTCAATAAATGGTGGTACAACTGACTAGCCATTTTGAAAAAAAGTTAGATGCCTAACTCACATCATACAGCAAAATAAATCTTAGCAACATTAAAGATTTAAATGTCAATGAGACATTTAGGGCAATTGGACAAAAATAGGGAGAAATATTTATATAATCTTGAAATATATAGAGAAGCCTCTTCCATAATGTCAAAGAATTTCTAGGCATGTTTTAAAATTAACCACACTTTGTATGTGTTAAATGATATAGAGAATTTCTGTGACTTCAGTGACTGAAAGCCCTCCCCTAAGGAATGATAATATCAAAGCCAAAACCATAACCAAATATCAATAAATATTTAATCCAAAAAAGAAAGAAGGCTCTTCTTAGCATTAAAAATGATAGACGTAGCTACATAATAATAAAATAGCTGCATAAAAATGAGTGAAGTAAAAAATAAAAAACTAATCAATAAGAAAAAGTTGAACATTCCAATAGAGAAGTGGACACCAACATACCTCTGAATCAACACAGGCAGCCAGGAAGCATAGGAAAAGATGCTCAACTCAGTTGCGAGGAATGAACATAAAAACAAGACATCAGTTTTCGTCTACCATGTTGATCAAGAGTAGAAAAAACCAGACTGCCTATTGGCTAGTGTATGCAGAAAAAAAAGTGTCAGTTGGAGCCATTGATTGAGGTGGGGGGTGGGGTGGGGTGAAAATGTGGAAGTGTTTAATAACATTCTTAAAATGTTTATAATCTTTGGTGTAGCAGTTTCCTAGTTTAAAAAATATTCAGGAAGTTTCATAACAAGGGAAGTTTAAGATGCTTTTTATGATATTGTCTAACAATTTAAAAAATAAGAAACAGTATCAATGGTCGGTAATATGGGTTTGATATATTTACTTATGTATGTATACTATATAATAAGGGTTATGGTATGGTCTTATGTATCACATAATATATCATAAATATGGGGAAGGGACAAAAAACTTTTTTTGGAGGGCAAACCCCTTGTAGTACAGGCTTCCTCCACCAGGTTAGTGTTCTAAGAATCCATTGGCATCTGTGTACCAGCTAGCATTGTGAGAGGCTGTATTTGGCTTCAGTGAAATTTTGGGGGAGATTCTTTCAGTGTGTTTGCCCATTTCATGATGGACAACTTACATGAACAAACCGTCCACACCACGCTGAGTGTTCAGCAGTTTTTGACCAAAAATGGCATGACCGCCATTAGCCACCCTCATTCACCCTTATTCACCATATCTTGCCCTGAGCAACTTTTTTCTGTTGTTGTTTCTCTGATGAAAAAAGTTCTCAGACAAATACATGATGTGGATGGAAGAGGAGAAACACAAAAACAGCAGAAGCCCTAAAAGTCCTCAAAATCAACGAATTCAAAAACTGGTTTTCGCAGTGGAAAAAGCATCTTGATACGTGTATTGCATCCAATGGAGAATACTCTGAAGGTGACTGAAGTTTAAACATGGAAGAATAAATACACAATTTTTTTTTTTTTGAGTGGGAGTCTCACTCTGTCGCCCAGACTGGAGTGCAGTGGCACTCTCCCGTTCACCGCAGCCTCGACCTACTGGGCCCCGGCGATCCTTCCGCCTCAGCCTTCTGAGTAGCCGGAATTACAGGCATGCGCTACCACGCCCGGCTAATTTTTGATTTATTGTAGAGATGAGGTCTTGCCGAGTTGCCCAGGTGGGTCTCGAACCCGCGGGCTCAGGCAATCCACTCACCTCGGTCTCCCAAAGCACGGAATTATAGGCTGAGCCACCGAGCCCGGCCAATACACAATTTTTAATAAATAAATTATGGGTTTTTGGGAGTTCCCTTCATGCTATATAATAAAAATATGGTGTGATGAAACATATTGTCACTAAATATGATATCTATTTTTTCACTTGGAGACACGTTCATGATACAATTTGATTTTGTGAAAGTATCATTTCAGGCAGCAAATAGAATCTGAGTTCGTTGTTTTAAAAGCTTCTTATTCATGTATTTATATTATATGTAAGTGTAGAATGTATATGTCAGACTTTACACTAAAATACTAACACTCAGTAGCTTTAGTGGCAGGCTTAACAATTATTTTACTTTTTGCTCTTTTTGTTGATCTGTATTTTTCTCAACACTAGACATGGATGACTTTTGCAATGATATATATGCTTAAACTCATGCTTAGGCTGCCACCAATTAAGTTTGATCCTCGCTGCTTCAGATGTGTGTGCTCTGTCAGCTCCATATGGCAGGGAAGAGAGGGATTGTTATCAGAAGGACTGGCTCAAGCTCCTGAAGGTTAATGTTGTTAACCAATATAAATGGTAAAATTTGCCAGGTGCAGTGGTTCATGCTTGTCCCAGCTACTCAGGAGACTGAGGCAGGAAGATTGCTTGAGCCCAGAAGTTTGAGGTTATGGTGAGCTATGACCGCGCCACTGCATTCTAGCTTGGGCAACAGAACAAGACCCTCCCCAGGCTGGGAAGAGTGCTCCCTCAGAAATCCCAGACTCTCAGACATTCAGGGAGTGTTCTGTGTATTGGGCAGGCCCAGCTCATGGGCCTGTGGCTTCTGGTCCACTCTGCCAGGGGATCAGACCCCAGTCCCTGGAGAGTGTGGGCTCCATATAGCCCATTCGCACCTCTGATTGCGGCATTCTCTATTTCTGCGATGACCAGCCACCATTCTCCTTTATATCCATCAGTGTTTCCAAGATGGGTGAATATGGCTATGTTCAGCACACAGATCAGATCTTCAGTCCTCACCATGCCCTCTGTTCAGAACACAGTTAAGTGACGCATCACCCCACATTAGTATCTGCTTATGGGCCTGTGTCTTCCATCAGACTGGCCTAAGAATGCTGCTAGTTTGTATCTGAGGCGCCAGCATTTGATCAGATTCAGTCAATCTGTTACTAATCATTGGAAATGTGGGATGAAATGTCATTTTGCCTGCTGTTGCCCAATACCATTCATTCATTCATTCCAACAAATATTCACTGAGGAACATCTGTGTCTGACACATACCTGCTTTTCTGCCTAAACAGCAGTTGTCCAAGACTTAGTCAGCGACTCATGAAAAGTCCAGAGTGACAGGGTTTTGGCATGGGCTAAGAAAGAACCCCATCCCTCACCAAAAGGTACAAAGGATTTGGATAGGGTATTCCAAGAGCACAGGATTTAGGGATCAAATGAAAGCTCAGCCCTTCAGAAGCTGTGTGACCTTGGGCAACTGACTTCCTCTCTGAGCCAGTTTCTTTGCCTATAAGCTTGAAGCTGATGGACGAATACCTTATGGAATAGTTTTGATTATTATATGGGGACTCGGTTCAGAAAGTGGAGCTTTAGTTGTTATTTTCCTTGTGATTATGATATTTTTTAGACAAGTTAGCTTGGGTGTGGCTGAAGGACTTTGCCCAGATCCCACCAGTGCCTGCTGTTTCCCTGGATTTAAGTCATGGTCTGAGATCTGAAGACTCCCATGTGATAGATGAGGCGACTGGGCCCAGAGGAGACGTGACTTGCCCAAGGTCACCCAGTGAACCTGTCATCGTGACCATCAAGACCTAGGTCCTCTGCCTCCTAGGCCAATGCCTTCCACCAGGCTGCATGTTCCCTTGGAGGAATAGCTCATCCGTTTAAAAAGAAATGAAAGTTCCAGGAGGAAAGGAACCCCCCCATTTTCTTTCCTTGACTTGAGATTCTCTGGCATATCTTTCTTTGCACTATCAGTGGGTGGTGAAGGTGGGCTGGTGTTTTCTGATACATGTTTTATATTTGCTAATTTCATCTTGGCGGCCACACACTTGTCCACCCTGAAGAAGCTTACTAAGAAGAGCTGACAGAGTTGAGCGTCTCTTCAGGAAAACAATGGCTCTGGCTGGAAGTCTGCCATCATTCTCCTATGGCTTATAAACCCTGAGCACAGCGTGCTGTGGTATTAAAATGCCAGTGCCTACTCCCAGGAAAACCACATCACCAGCTGTGGTCTATCACAGTTCCCATTCTCTGTGGTTGCCGACCCAGTGTTTCCTAGCTCGGTGGAACAGTGGTTCTGCAACACACTCTAATATAGAGGGTGCCACGGTCAGAAAAGTTTGAGAAGTGGTGCAAACCACATTTTCCTCCTGGAAATGCTCTTTGCAAGTTTGCATAATAGAACCTCTGGAAAGTGCTTAGGAAGGAATCTGTCATCTTACATCTTCTGAATTTATTTGATCACAGAATGTAACTTTTTTTCTTTCTTGCTTGCTTTTTTGAATTGGAGTCTCACTCTGCCACTCACAGCCCCAGCAGCGTCCACTCGCCTCGTCCTCCCAGAGTGCTGGGCTTACAAGCTGAGCCACCGAGCCCGGCCAACTTATTTTCTTAAGAGTCAGGGGCTCCTTTTGTTGCACAGCCTGAAATACAGTGGTGTGACCATAGCTCACTGCAACTTCAAACTCCTGGGCTCAAGCAGTCCTCCTGCCTCAGCCTCCTGAGTAGCTAGGATTATAAGTGTGAGCCACCATGCCCAGCAGAATACAACTTTCTACAAGTACAAAATACGAAATTCATGATTTTGTTCTTTTTTACGGCTGCGTAGTATTCCATCATGTATATGTACCCAGCCCTCTTTTGATGGGCAGCATGGTTTCGCAGCAACCTGGATGGAACTAGAGTCTATAATACTGAGTGACCTCTTACAGAAACAAAGATCCGAGTATCACATGTTCTCACTCATATAATGGACCTTGAACATCCAATGTAATACTATAAGAAAATGACTGACGGTACTGGGAAACTATGGGGGGGTGGGGGATGGGAGTAGCAGTCGCAAATATCTGTCTGGGGATGGGGGAACACCTCTTATCAACAGGGTGCCTGAATGAAACGTAATTGTACACCTAACCCTTAACTGTACTCCACAAAATCATAATAAAAATATTGATTAAAAAAAAAATTAAAAAAAAAAGAAGTACAAAATAGTTATTATAACTATTGGTTCCCTCACTCTCTGGTATCTTATAAAGTGTCATCTCCTCATAGGACCTACCTTGTCCCCTTGGCTAAACAGCACCCAAAATCTCTCTATATCTTCACCCTGTTTTCTGTTTCTTCATAGCACTTAATGCACGACACCATGTTTGTTTTTATACTTATTTATCTGTTTATCATTTGTCTCCTTCTCTAGAATGTGAGCTCCATGGTGGAAATTTTTCTTTTTCACTGCTATACTTTCAGTCTCTGGCACATAATAAGCATTACATAGATGCTGTTGAACAAATAAAGGAACCTTCCTGAAAAATCATTCAGCATCATGGAACTCAGTTTCTATGGTTGTCAAACAAAAGGTGGTCTTGAATAATTCCTTCATGTCAGACATGAATTTCTAAGCCAGTTGGTGTAACTTTAACTAGGTTATTCAAATTAACATGAGCTCTGTGAAATGAGAAGTTAGTACAGGCTGATAAAATTTAGCAAAAGTAAAAGTTGCAGTCAAAATCGAACAGAAATGCAGACAATTCCCTAAGTAGCTCATACCTCCATCAGAAATAACATCTGAAAATTCTTGTCTTTCTCTTCTCATTTATCCAACCCTTAATCTGTGCCAGATACCATGCTAATCATTGGACATATATTATCTCACTTAATCCTTGCAACTACTTTGCAAGGAAGGGGTTATTGTGTCCATTTTGCGGATTAGGAAAGTGTTCGAAGAGCTTAAGCAAGTTTCCCAGAAAGATAATGAATTTATAAAGCAATGTGGGGAGAACTGCTATGTTAACACTGCTGAGTTTTTCAATCCATGAACATAGGAAGCATTTTAATTAATTATAGAACGTCTTCATTTCTCTCAGCAATGTTCTGTAGTTGTTGGTATACATATCTAAAACATCATTTGGAATGTTTTATTCTTTTTTATTGTGAATGGAATCACTTAATTGGGTTGTTGTTAGTATTTGGAAATATAATTCATTTTTGTATATTCATCTTATATTCTGTGACTTTCTAAGTTTTTTTCTGTGAATTCCTGGAGGGATTTTGTACATGAAGATTCACGTCACCTTCTTCCTTTCCAATTTGTGTGACTTTGTTTCATTTTGCTTGTTTATTTTGCCTTTTGCTTTACTGCACTGGTAGAAGCTTCCTGTATAATGTTAAATAGAGGTAATTGAACACAGATACAATACTTCCCTGTTTTCTGATCTTTAAAATTAAAGTGTTTAATCTTTTACCATAATGGTAGCTGTGGCTATTTTGTAAATGTCTCTTCCTAGTTCATTGGGGTTTCACTAACAATTCTAGTTGTTGGATTTTGTCCAGTGCTTTTTCTGTGTCTATTGAGATGATTATGCAAATTTTTCTTTTTATTTTATTAATATAGTATATTACATTAATTTATTTTTATATGCTGAACCAACCTTGCATTCTTTGGCTAAAACTTACATGGTCATGATGTATAATCCTTTTAATATGCTGCCAATTTCACCGTGTTAGTATTTTTAACTTAATTTTGTTGAGAATTTTTGCATCTGCATTCATAAGGGATAGCAGTCTGTAGTTATCATTATCTGATTTCGGTTCAAAGTAGTATTGGTGTTACAGAATTAGTTAGAAAGTATTCTCTTCTCTCCTATATTTTGTAAAGGCTTGGTATTATTTCTTATTTACATATATGATCAAATTCGCCAGTGAAATCCTTTGGATCTGGTCTTTTCTTTGTGAGAAGAATTGTAATTGCTAATTATATATTTTCACTTGTTACAGGTCTCTTCTGATTTTCTGTTTCTTCTTGAGTCAGTTTTGATAATTTGTGTCTTTCTAGAAAGTTGTTTACTTCATCTAAATTGCCAAATGTGTTGATACAAACTGGTCTTAATATTCTTTTATACTCCTTTTTCATTTATGAAAAATCTCTAATAATGACTGTGTTTTCTTGATTTTGGTAATTTGTGCTTTCTCTTGATCAGTCTAGCTAACGTTTGTCAATTTTGTTGTTCTCTTCAAAGAATCGAATTTTTGCTTCATTTTCTTTTTTATTTTTTAAAACCTATTTCATTAATTTTTGCCCTGATCTTTGTTATTTCCCTTTTTCCTGCCTGTTTGGTTTTTTTCTTTTTATTTTTCTACTTTTTTAGTGCAAAAGTTTAGATTATTGATATAATAACAATACAAGACTCCATTAATGCACTCCTTATACTCTTCAGATTTCATATCTGTTATAGACATTAAATTTCCCTCTAAGCATTTACTTAGCTGCATCTCATAAATTTGGGTATATTATGCTTTTATTTTCAATAAGTTAAAGATATTTTCTAACTTCCCTTGGGATTTCTTCTTTAACCAATTTGTTATTTAGAAGTATTGCTTATTTTCATAATATTTGTTAATTTCCTAAATTTCCTTCTATTGTTGATTTCTAATTTAATTCTGTTATGATGAGAAAGCATATTTTGCATGATTTAAATCTTTTTATGTTTATTGAGAGTTGTTTTATGGTCTATCTTGAAAACTGTTCCATATGTGCTCAAAAAATAATGTGAATTCCGCTGTTCTTGGGAGGAGTGTTCTATGAGATATTAGCTACATCAAATTGGTTGATAGTGCTGTATGAATTCTTTTGTTGTGATCACTCTGCAAACACAAGGCCACTTTAAGGCGATCCCTAAATTGATATTTCTGTCCCTAGACACAAATTATTGAAACTTTTTGTTTAGGTCTATTAAATCCATAACAGAGACAAGTAAGCAAAGCAATACAACAAAGCACAGCTCAAAGCAAAAGCTTACCAGAAGGCAACAACATAGCTCAAAGAACATGCTAGCCAGTAAGCAGAAGCTCAAAATATCAGGCAACTGAGTCAAAGCGACAGAAGAAAAACTAAGCCAAAGCGAGAGAAGAAAAACTCCTAGTGATAGTCATCATTATCCAGATATTTTACTCACAGCCCAATTGTTTGTAGTCATGTTGCAGAAGTGGTATGGAGCTGCATGGTTTGGATGTTGACTCAAATAATGCCACAAATACACCAAGAAAGTAGAAAAATGTTTATTACTCACAAAATGAGGTTTTCTGGAGAGATCAGGGAAGGTTCCCATACTGGTGCAAAAAAAAAAAAAAAACTGCTTAAGAGAGGAAGAAAAGCAGACTCAGTTGGTTTTACAGTGGTTAAAAGATGGGAATGACAGTTCCCAAGTGCATGGACCAAGTCTGCATGGTATGATTTCCCCAATTATTGTTGCTCAGTTGTCTGGTTGTTTTATTATTTTATTTAATCCTGTCAGTTTTCATGTCATGTATTTTGAGTCTGTGTTATAAGGTGCACATATAATTGCTAAATTTTCCTGATGTATTTACTCCAATATTGTTACAAAATGTCCCTCTTTGTCTTTAGTAATATTTCTTTTATTTTTTCAATTCAAGGACATCAACTCACTTGCCGCCCACTGTAGTAATATTTCTTGTCTTAAATCTATTTTTATGATATCAATGTGGCCACGCCAGGCTATTAATACAGCCAATTTATTTTTTATTACTATTTGCATGGCATTTATTTTTCCTTCCTTTATCTTTTAACCGAGCTATGTCTTTGAATCTAAGATGTTTCTTATACAGAGTAAGTAGTTAACTCATGTTTTTTAAATCAAGTCTGACAATGTCTTCCTTTAGATTGAAGTAATTAGATCACTCACTTTTAATATAATATAATTGTTGATAGGTTGTATTTATAATTGCTATTTTGTAATATCTTTCTATATATTACCCATCATTTTGTTCATTCATTTCTTCCTTACTTCCTTATTTTGTGTTAAATAAATATTTTGTATACCATTTAACACCTTTATATTTCTAAGTTAGTTTCTTATTGGTAGATCTAGGATTATAATATATCTGTTAACTTATCACCATATACTTCAAATTAATACTAACTTAGTTCTGGCAAAATATATAAACTTTGCTTCTATATAGCTCCATTCCTTCCTTTGTGCTATTATATATATGTTATATAAACCTAACAAAACAATGTTAATATTATTGTTTTATGAAATCATGTCTTCTAAAAAGCTAGGAGAATGACACAGAAAAAAAACAGAGTCTCATATATAAACCTACATGTCTTCCATGATGGTTTCATTTCTTCCTGCAGATTCAAATTAACATATGATATCAATTATTTTTTACCTGAAGGATTTTTTATGGTATCTTGTAAGGCAGACCTTCTAACACAAATTCTCTTAACCTGTTAATTTAGTTGAGAATGCCTTTATTTAACTTTCATTTTTGAAGTATAGTTTTGCTTTCTATAATATTCTTTGTTGACAGGCGCTTTTTTTCAGTACTTTTAATATGTCCTTCTGGTCTTCATTATTTTAGATGAAAAATCAGGATTAAAGGAATTGTACCTTCCTGTATATGATGAACCACTCTTCTCTTTTTGCTTTTAAGATTTTTTCTTTGTCTTCAGTTTTCAACAGCTTGACTATGATGTGCTTAAGTGTGGATCTTCTTGTATCTATGCTACTTGGAGTTTGTTGTGACTCCGTGATATCATATAATTAATTTTGTTTTTCAAATTTGGAGTTTTCTGCCATTATTTCTTCAAATATTTTCCCTGTTTTTTTCTACCATCATATGTGTGCTGATATGCTTGATGTTGTCCCACAGGTCATTTTCCTTTAATTTTTATCTTCGAGTTTACTGAGTCTTTCTTTCACTATCTTTAATCTTCTGTTAAAGCCCTTTAGGTAAATTTCTCATTTCAGTTACTATACTTTCAACTCTAGTATTTCAATCTCTTTATTGAAATTCTCTATTTACTGATTCAGTGTTGTCATACTTTCCTTTAGATTTTTTTTTGAGTTGGAGTCTTACTCTGTCATACAGAGTAAGAGTGCAGGTACACACTCAGCCACCCCAGCTTCGACCTTCTGGGCTCCCGCAATCTTTTCGCCTCAGCCTTCCAAGTAGCTGGAACTACAGGCATGTGCTACCACACCAGTTAATTTTTTTTTTTTTTTTTTTTTTGTAGAGACAAGGTCTCGCCCAGTTGCCTAGGCAGGTTTTGAATCCATGAATTCAGGCAATTCTCTCACCTCGGCCTCCCAAAGTGCTGGGATTATAGGCTGAGCCACCAAGCCTGGCCCCTTTAGATTTTTTTCTCAGTTGTTAAGAGGTAATGTTTTACTTTTTTAAAAAGTGATTTCTAAAATCCCACATGACTATTCACCTGCACATAAGCAGCGTAAGGTGTGATATAATCAGTGGTGGAAGAGCCGTAGGTGTGTATGGGCGAGGATGATCCCCAGTTTGTCACAGGCCTCAATCACAACTTTGTCTGCAGCAGACTCCAAAGGAGCTGGAATGTATGCCACGCCACTCCTCTTAGCTCTGTCTATATTATCCCTGAAAGGAAAGAAGACATCAGAGCTGATGGAAACTTCACTTAGTTTGCTCCTTCTTCTCAGCCTCAGTTAATAATTTGGGGACTTCCTAAAGCAGTGCCTTCTATTTTATCAAGTCTTCATCCTTACCGATGGTTCCAGTCACATATTGAATGATGGCATTGGAGATTTCTGCTGTCTTCACGCCTGCTTTAAACTTCATTGAAAGCACTCGTGTATGGCGTCTAAACCACCAAAAGTTTGCCTTATCCCCTGCAAGGCATGTGCTGTGTATCCGAGGCTACTGTCCTACTCCAGTGCCAACAACCTGCCTGTTCTTGGCATAGCACACAGAGTTAGACTGAGTATATTTGACAGCAACGGTGGCTACGATGAGGTCTTGGAGTGCAGACTCTGGCAAACCTTTATTCTTGGTCATGACATTGCTAAATAATGACCGGTAGATGACTCCACTATTTCTCTTCTGGCTTAAACGAAGACCAAAAAGAGTTCGAACTTCATTTTCATCTGATTTGTAAGACTGGTCCATCTGCAGAACACAGTAGTTCTTTTCTTTTTAGAAAGTATTTTCAAGGCTTCTTCTTTATATCCTCGGGCAATAATACCGTCAGGTACTTCTCTAGAGATAATCCTTGCAGTTGGGACATCACAAACATCAGATAGTGCAACAAAATCACCAAATGAAGACATTCTATCAGCCCCTCTTGTTCTTGCATATGCAGTTGATGTGGGTGTAAGGGTTTTATAGAGATCGCAGACCATACTGACTTTGACCTCACCTTCACTGAGTGGAGTTCCAATAGCAGCACCTGCTGGGCTGACATGTGTGAAAGAGGCAGGGGCTGGGACGTCTGGTGCCTCTTTGAGTTCCTTCAGCAGCTGCCAGGCATTCAAAGCATCACACAAGTTTATAAATCCAGGGGCTCCACTCAGAACTGTGATGGGAAGCCTGGGCTTCAGTGTGTACAGCCGGGCAGGGGTTTGATGAGGGTTCATTCCGTATCTCAGAGGCACCAGAGATATTCCTTTACTGTACTGCTTCCTGAAGTCATCTGAAATCGCTTCATCATATTCTGCCATGTGAGTAAATGCCTTCAAGGCTAGCTGGCGTCTAGTCTCTACAGAGCCGTCTTTACTCTCCCAGCTCTGCATCTCTGTGGACACGGTGGCATAATCCTCGGGTTCACACACCACTGTCACTAGAGCATGGTTTCTGGCTGCCGGCTCTCAGTAAGGTTACTCCACCTATATCAATTTGCTCAACAGCCTGTTCAACAGTTACATCTGGAGAAGCCACTGTCTTCACGAAGGGATACAGATTACAGGCGACAACGCTGATGAAATTGAAATCGAGTCTGGCCATGTCGGTATGGTCTTCGGGATATTATGAGCCAAGATTCCAGCATGGACTGCAGGATGCAAATTTTTTACACGTCCCCCCAACATTTCAGGACATCCAGTCAGCTCAGAGACATTTCTGACTCCCACACCAGCATTTCTGAGAGTTTTTGCAGTCCCTCCGGAAGCGACCAGGCCCAAACCCAGAGAAGTTAGGCTTCTTGCAAACTTCACAAGGCCAGTTTTGTCAGAGACACTCAATAAGGCGAGCTGACCGGGAGCCATGGCTGCAGGTGCGGGTCCCGGGATGAGCAGGGAGGCAGCGGCGAGCACGTGAGGAGGGAGGCCCCGCGGCTTGGCGGTCAGGTTCAGGAAGCAGCGACGACCCGGACCCCTTTAGGTTTTTAAACGTGATTTATTTATTTATTTTGATTAGGGGATCTCATTCTGTCACCCAGGCTAGAGTGCAGTGGCACGCTCACAGCCACCTCAGACTCAACCTACTGGGCTCAGGTTATCCTTCCACATCAGCCTCCCAAGTAGCTGGGACTACAGGCACGTGCCACCATGTCCAGCTAAGTTTTTGATTTATTGTACAGACGAGGTTTCACCAAGTTGCTCAGGCTGGTCCCAAACCCATGGGTTGGGCATTCCTCTTGCTTCTGCCTCCCAAAGTGCTGGGATCACAGGTGTGAGTCATTTTAAACATGATTTTAAAACTCTGATCATATTTAAATACCTGCTTTGAAATCTTTGTCTGCTAATATGTGGAATCACTCGGAGAACATTTCTATTGTTTCCTCATTTTTTAAAAAAGCATTGTTTATGCTCCCTTTCTTTGCATGTCTCATTTTAGTTGTTAGTGTTGTTGAAAACTGAACATCCTAGATAACATATTGCAGCAAATTTGGATTCTTTTTCTCCCCAAAGGCTTTTTAAAAAAAAAAATTCGTTTATTTTAGTAACCTACCTGAGCTAAATCTATCTTCCCAGTGGTATGCAACTGCTGCTCTCTCTGCCCTGATTTTTTAAAAAATTCTTGATTTTCTTTGTAAGAGTGACTTCCAAAAGATCGCCCTTGTGTCTATGTAGACCAGCAGTAAGCTAATGATTGGACAGCGATTGTGCAGAAGCACCTGGAACAAGTAACGCTTTTATCCTACACTGAAATCTGCATGCAGGTATGGAAACATTCACAGTATAGGCTATTTTAAAATCTACTCTTGGATTTTACTTTCTGCTAGGTTCATTTGGATTTCCTACACACATGTGCCCAACCTTAGGGTCAGCTGAGATTGTGTATATAGCTTGTTCCTTCTCTGGTCTCTGCTGCTTGTATGTGCAGCCTGAGGCAGGAATATGCTTGTCCCAACCATGACCATAATCTCAGACTAGTAGAACCATTGGCCCTTCCTTCTCACCTGCTGCCAAGATAATCGCTTTCACCAGTGCTGCTAGCCGTGATTGTCTACTGCTCCAAATTAAGTCACCTTTGATTTCGGCAGTGCAGCTGCCTATACTCATGGCCTACCCCATCCTGGCAGAATCTCAGCACCAACTAAGCTGCAAGGAAGGTAGAAATTGAGGCGTTCTTAGGCAAGAACACCACATTTCCACTGTTCTTACCCAAAGTTCCGCCATTTTTCCAATGTAAATGTTCCTCAGATAGTTGTATGTCTTTAGTTGATTTCCAGAGGACTGGAAGAGTTGTTTTGTCAATTTTGTCTGGTTTTATGGATGTTCTTTGGGGAAAACATCTGTTGTTTGCCTTACTTGACCATAGCCAGAAATTTGAAATTGTAGGCTATAATTTTAAACCTAGGTAAACTGATCCTGAGCACATGCTCCTTTTACTATACCATGTGGCTTTCCTTGTGTTGGTTTAGCATCTGGCAGTTTAGAAAGTTGTTTTTTTTTTCCCACAAGTATTACTCTATTTAGTGTCCAGGACAATTCCATGAAAATTTTGCTTTTTATCATTCTAGTTTTAGAGCTGAGACAATTAAAGTGTAAGAGACAATGGAAATAAATATTTACAGTGAGAAAGCTTGAGTTAAGAGAGAAGGACATTAACCAAAAACGGGCACTGAGTCAGGGGCTGTGCCAGGATTGGAGCTTGGGGCTTCTCTTTCCTATCTAAGTCTGTGTGCATCACCAACTTGCCTTCTTTGGGAGGGAGATTGGAAATAAGAGCACCCCTCCTCCATCCCACCTACATCATGCCCTTGCTAGTGGGAGGAAAAGGCAGGTCAAGGGCCAATAGGTCATTGGAGTTCACTGCCCCAGAGGGTGCTGCTCTTTCTATAACGTGAAAGCACAGTTTGCCTAGAAAGGTGATTTAAATGTTACAGCATTTTGGATTATGGTAACTGCATACATTCTTTCCATCTAATTTTAGCCGGCTTAATCTGTCTTTAATAGACGGCTCTTAATAATGTATAGTATTATCTTTAATAATATGATTCTGCTTAAAATGTCCCTCAGCATTTGCTTTTTCTCAGGGACTGTCCCTCAACTTCTGGGTTTTAGTTGTAGTTTGTAGTAGCCTATTAAAGCAACAATGAATGGGGATATAATCAGGCAATTTTTAGAAAAATAAAGATTGGTTTTCTATGAAAGAGATGAAAAAAATTATAGCCTTAAAATATGTAGATATCTGTGTATAATAGTTACAAAATGAAAAAAGTCTTCTAAACTGCTCTGAAACTCCTCCTGTTTCAGAAACGTAGGCTTTCTGATTCTTCTGGAGCAGATCTCTTTGTTTTGTTGCAGCTTATCTTAACTGGAAGCCTACTCTTTTTGTTGAAATGCAAATGTCAAGTTCAAAATGGAAAGTGTGGTAGACATTTTCTGGTTGCCCTTCTAGCCTCTCTACCAGCTTCTCTACCTTACTCTGTACCCAAAGAAGCTGCCCTCTAAGGATTGTAACAACTAGCTCCCTTGCCCTTTGCTTTCTGGTTGACTTGACCGATGGGAGGTACTCCCAGGAAAACAGCCTGGAGGAGAGAGAGGTCGACATGTATGTTCCCTCTGCTCTTCCTACTAACTGTGGTTTGGTAGTGCCCATGTACCTCTGCTTAAGACGTAGCTCACATTAAGGGGCCTTCTCCCACAACTACAGGTCTCGTAGGGTCTGGGTAAGGGCTCTTTCTTTGCCCCTTCAGACCCAGAAGTGAGGATGAGATGGTTTTGCACTGTTGCTAGGCCCAGGTGCATCACCAACCTCTGTTGCTTTCTCTTACCTCTGCACTCATGTATGTAAGTAAATACTTGCTGAACTTGCACGCCTTTCATCCTGTTTGGGGGCTGGGGCCTGCTGGGATACCACCTAACATAGCAAGGCAGCACTAGTAAGGAAAAGAGGGCCAATTAGAGAGATCTGAGACTTTAGCTTTGGTTCTAGCTCAGGTGACCTCGAGAAAATCCTTTCTACTCTCTAACTTTTGAATGCCACTTTTATAAAAAGATTGGTTGGACAGAATCAAGAGTCTTTTCACAGTGTTTTGCTTGGGTACCGCCAAAAGAATTCTGAAAACCTACATAATCATATATTTTAAAATTTGTTCATCATGGTTTTAAACAGTTGTAAAGGATTTAATGTCCTGCATATTGTAAACTTAGTAACATTTAAAAATAAAATTGCTATACCATTCCTTTAAATACATCTGATGGAATTTAAATATCATAGTAATTTTATACTCACCATCATCCTTTTAAAAAAATAGATGAACGGACTCTCCTTCAACAGTTAGAAATTTTACAGTGTTCCTCTTTCTCCTTTAAATCATTTTTTCCCTTCCACTTCCCCCACAGAATTTTATAGAAATGTAATTGATTTCTCTGCTGTTAAGTCTCATATGGATCATCTTGGCATAGTGTCTAAATAAAAAATAAGCTTATAGATGGAAAATTAAAGTTTTTTATATTTCCTGGGATCGTAAGGCTCTAAGGGTTAAACATTTTTCTGAATTGAGACATCAATACAATAAATTTTAAGATACAACTGACCAAAATATTAATAATTATTAAATGGAAAAAGTAAAATCAATGGGAATTTGTCTCTCCCTAAGATGGATGGAGGAAGAGCTGAGCTATCTTAATTGGAGGACCCTCTGCCCCCCGACATTGGAATTAGCCCTCTGTTTGGTGCTGTCTCCCTCTCCCCCCAGGCCAGGTTCTTCCTATCCGGGCCATGCCTCGCAGTAAGATTTGGAGTGGATGAGGGATACACCTCTGCTGTGTCAACAGGCAGAAAGGTGGCTGAGAAGGAGCAGGTGAGAGAGGAAATCCCGGCTCATGCCTCCACGTGGGAATTTTTCAGACAGATCTGCTTTAGGAAATTGGACACATGGAAGGTGAGAATCTAGAATTGGATTCTTTTAAAACTTTCTGTGCCAACTGTTCCTTGGGAATTGTATATGTGCCCTCTGATTTGAAGGCCACTGAACTTGGTGGTATCTGAAGGACACCCCTGAAGAAGAGGCGTCACACAGTCATGGCTAAGAGGGCAGCTCTGGAGTCAGACTAATTTGTTGTGTGACTTGGACAATTTCTTTCACTGAGGCTTGTGCCTCAGTTTCCTCATCTGTAAAATGGGATGTGTGCAATTCTACCTCATCAGGATTATTTAAGAAAGAATTGAGATAATGTGCATCAATAGCACCCAGTAGATAGCAAATGTTTAAAAAGGATTCAGAGGATTCTAAACAGTCTTCCCAACCCTGACATACTCTGGGAGGAGGCCCCAGGACCCCTGAATTACCTCCTCCATCGAGTCTTAATTTTAAGGCAATGAGCTGCCATTTAAATGTCTTGATGTACCTGTAATAAAAAGTGGGGTGTCCCAGACTTTTTGGCTCATCTTTTTGTGTTTTTTGTTTGTTTGTATTAGGTAAATTTTTACTGGCTACTGAAGCTTTTCCAATTTTAAAAAATAAAAAAGTATCAGTCAATATTTATCTACAAGTCTCGACCTTTACTGCCTTGGGGAGGTTGATATTTCCAGTGATTCTTATAGTGGAAGAAATGGGCTATGGATTTATAGATGTGGAGACCAGCGTGGCTGTCTTAACAGGGATCCCCCATTTCTCAAAGAATTCTAATCAAGCTCTGTGCAGCATTTGTGAGCCCAGAAAATGATGGTTCCTGCTTTCCAGGAATGGGAATAAAGTAGGTATTCACTTGTTCTCTCCCGGAAAAACTGAGGTTGCCCAGGGGCCAATTTTGAATCAGGCGATCCAATATTTGAGCGTTCTGCCAGAGAAACAAAATGAGACATTGATATGCTAAGAAGTTGCTAACTGAGTCATTCTGCTGGCGGCCTGCTTTTGATGTGACTTTTGTGCTAACATTATTGCTTAGACACCAGGCCTGCACAATAACTACCCTGCTGACTGCCACTCTGCCACCAGAATGCAGGCCTCCATGGCACGTCAGCAGGCTGAGTTCTGAATTATCAGTTTCATTTCCCACTGATATAGCAGAATGTTGCTATTTTCCTTTTATAAAGAAACCACTTGTGCATATTGCCCCTTATTTATTTGGTTTTCTTCTTTACCGTCTCTCAGAATGCAGTTTTAATTTATGGAATCTTGGCAGCTTTATCTAAGTGATTTTTTTATTTTGAAATTCAATTTTGTTCTGACATTTTTTTAGAAAAAAAAAATTGGTGATAAGTGTGGTAGACTGAATGCCTTCAAGACCTCAATTCTTTATCCCTTCCTGTATTCGTACCTTGAACCATGTAACCTTGCAGTAACCTTCCAATCTGACTCTGAGTCCAGCTATGCGACTTGGTTTGGTCAATGGGATGCTAGCAAATGAGATTTAAGCAAAGGCTTGAAATGTGCTTGCATGCTGTATTTGTCCCCTTTATTCCTCTGTCATTGCCAAGTGCATGTGCCCATGCTAGCCTGCTGAAGGGTGAAAGACATGTGGACCCAAACCAAGAGGGCTCTACTCATTCCAGCCAACCTAGATCAGCTGAGAGATAGCCAGCTTCAGACATGTAAGCAAGCCCAGCCAAGACCAAAAGAATCTTTCAAATGATCTGCAGACTCATGAGCCCAATCCATGCCTGTTACTTGAAACCACTGAGTTTTAGATTGTTTGTTAAATGGCACTGTCATGATAATAGATATTGGCTAGAATGTGCAGTGGCAGACTTGCCCATTGGGAGCAGAATCCAAAAGAACACTGAGCCCACATGCAACCCCTTCCAAGGGCTCTGGGAATAGTAATAATCAGAGGAAGGAGGGAACTTTCCTAAGGTGACTAAAATATTTCCGCCATGTAGGTAGAGAAACCACATCAGTGAGATTCAGCATAGCAAAATAAATATAAGTACAGGTTCTACAGTCAGATTCCTGTGTCCAAAACCCAGATTCATTTATGAGCTCTGTGTCCTTAGGCAAGTTACTTTACCTCTTTGTGCCTCAGTTTCCTCACTTGTAAAAAGGAGAGGATGGTGAATACACGTACCTCATAAAGTTGTTAGGAGATGAATAGTTTTTTTAATTTTTTTAAATTTATTTTTTTGATTGACAAAAATTATATATATTTATGGTATGCAACACGATGTTTTGAAGTATGTAATACAGTGTGGAATAGCTAAATTGAGCTAATTAATGTATGTCTTATCTCACATGCTTATCATTATTTGTGTTGAGAACACTTAAGATCTACTCTCTTAAGTAATTATCTCACCACATTTTCTTGATCTATTCGTTTGTTGATGGACAGGTTGATTCCATATCTCGGTTATTATGAGTAATGCTGCAATAAACAAGGGAGTGCTTCCTTTTCTTTGGGTCTGTACCTAGTAGTGGGCTTGCTGGATCATATAATAGCTTCATTTTTAATATTTTAAGGAACTGCCATACTGTTTTCCATAATGGCTGTACTACTTCACTTTCCTCCCAACAGTGTACCAGGGCTCCCTTTTCTCCACATCCTCCCCAACAATGTCTTTCGTTTTCTTGATCATAGCCATTCTAACCAGTGTGAGGCAATATCTCCCTGTGGTTTTAATTTGCATCTCTCTGATGGTTAGTGATGTTAAAATTTTTTTTAAAAAATACCTGTTGCCCAGTTTTATGTCTTCTTTTGAAAAATGTCTGTCGGTCCTTTGCCCTTTTAAAAATTGGGTCATTTATTTTCTTGCTATGGAGTTGTTTGCATTCCTGATGTATTTGGGGTATTAAACTCTCATCAGATGTCTGATTTGCAAATATTCTCCTGTTTTGTAGGTTGTTTCTTCACTCTGATGATAATTTCCTTTTCTGTGTAGAAGCTTTTTTGTTTGCTGTAACCCTAATTTGTCTTTTTTGCTTTTGTTGCTCATGCTTTTGTGTTCTTATCCAAAAAAAAAAAAAAAAAATTGTTTTCCAGACCAGTGTCATAGAGTTTTCCCCCTATGTTTTCTTCTAGTTGTTTTACAATTTCAGGTGTATGTTTAAGTGTTTAATCGATTTTGAGTTGAATTTTGTATATGGTATGAGATAAGGGTCTAATTTCATTCTTCTATATATTGATATTCAATTTTCCCAATACCATTTATGGAAGAGGCTGTCCTTTCCCCACTGTATGTTCATGGCATCTTTGTCAAAAATCGATTGATCTTAATGTTCTTAGAATAGCTCCGTGAAAGCCCTAGGTAAGTATTTGTTAAATAAATAAATAAATGTGACCTCATTTCTACCCACTGGCTGGTAAGGCCTGGGGAACGTCTGGATCACATTTGTCTTTGGGTAGGAGGGATATATGCAGCGAGAAAGGGCTGTTTCTCATTTCATTTAGTCAAACATTGGCTTCTGAAGAACTGAATGTATACTCAACAGCTCTCACAAAATCTGGGGGGAAAATTGTTTTCCTTTTGAAAATTCACGCTCTTGTGGGCTTGTCCTGGACTCAGTTAATTCATCTTAATAGGTTGCGGACAATGCTCAATGTGAGGTTTCAGGAATGGCAGGAGGAATGATGCTAGCCATTGGCTAAGAGGCAGAGAAGGGTATACTACATTTCAGAAAGATTCCATTTCTAATTATTGAAATAAAAGTTTTGGTGCATGGATAGTTCTTAACTATTGGAAAAACTGAGAATATTTCTTTCTCTGAAGAATCTTCAAAGCCATGTCTTTACTGCATTATTATTATTATTTTTTTTCATTGAGTTGGCATCTCACTCTGTCGCCCAGGCTGGAGTGCAGTGACTCATGGCCACCGCAGTCTCACCTACTGGGCTAAGGTGATCCTTCTGCCTCAGCCTTCCAAGTACCTGGAGCTACAGGTGCATACTACCATGCCCAGCTAACTTTGTAAAAAATTATTTATTGTAGAGGCGAGGTCTCACCATGTTGCCCAGGTTGGTCTCGAACCCCTGGGTTTAGGCAATCCTCTCGCCTCGGTCTCCCAAAGTGCTATGGCTACAGGCTTGTGTCATCATGCTCAGCCTACTGCTTTATTTTTAAAAGGACTAGATGCAGTTTAAAAATCTCATGGTCCTGGTATTTCCAGGGAAGGCACAAGGAGGGAGTGTGTTTGTGTTTGCATCTGTGTATGTGTACATGTGCATGTGTGTTCCAAGGGGTCTATTCTCCTAAATAAGAGGCTTGCTATTCCAGGTGTGGGGTGAGGGATGAAATTGTGTGGTTTGAGTAAGAGCTTAACTTCATCTTCTTGTCGAGTTCTCTGACCACCCTTTTCTTCCCTTCATCCTGCCTGCCACTTCTCCACAATAGGCATGGGTCCTTAACCAGAGTTTTTTCAGGAACACATAGAAGTTAGAGAAATTTGAATTGTATAAAACTGGAAGAATAGCCGGGCTCGGTGGCTCAGCCTGTAATCCTGCGCTTTGGGAGGCTGAGCTGAGTGGATTGCCTGAGCCCGTGGTTCGAGACCCGCCTGGGCAACTTAGTGAGACCTCATCTCTACAATAAATCAAAAAATTAACCGGGCGTGGTAGCGTGCGCCTGTAGTTCCAGCCACTTGGAAGGCTGAGGCGGAAGGATCGCCGGAGCCCAGCAGGTCGTGGCTGTATTAAAACTACCCCAACATGTAGTGGCTTTAAATAACAACCATTTTTTGCTATGCTTCTGAATTCCGTGGTCAGGGAATTTGGACGGGGTACTGAGGATATGGCTTGTCTCTGCTCCACAATGTCTGGGACCAGGAGGGGAGACTTAAACACTAGGAGGTGTTCAAAAGCAGAGGACTGGAATGATCTATAAGCTCTTCACTCACATGTCTGGTGCCTGAGCAAAGACAAGAACCATGAATTCGTTATCTCCTTAGTAACAAATTATCACAAACTTAATGATTCACAGTAGCACTCATTTATTATCTCACAATTTCTGCAGGCAAGAGTCTGCTTATAAGGATACAGTCAAGGGCTCATGTTTCCCTGAAGGTTCAACTGGGGAAGGATCTGCTTGTAGGCTCTCATACAGGGTTATTGGCAGGATTCAGTTCCTTCTGGGTTGTCGACCTGAGGGTGAAGGTTCCTGGTTGGCCATTGGCTAGAGTCTGTCCTCAGTTCCTTATCATGTGAAATGCAAATCCAGTGCACAGCAACTTGCATCATCAAATGTAGCAAGGCAGAGTCCACTAGACAGAGTTATAATCTCATGTAACATAGTTATAGAAGTGACATCACATCACCTTCACCTCACCTTCTACTGAGCAGAAGTCATGGTCTCGTACTCACTCAAGAGAGTGAGTAGCACTATGCAAGAGAGCATTATGCAAGGGTGTGAATACCAGGATGTGGGCATAATTAGGGGCCATCTTAGAGTCTGTCTGCCTCAGACTGCCCACCAGAGTGACTACTATATGACCTTTTAATGTGGCTTAGCTTCCTCACAACATGGCGACCCAAGGATGTTTGACTTCTTACAGGATGGCTTAGGGCTCCAAATATGACAATTTAGTAGAAAAGTGAAGGCTACATTGTCTTTCATGTTTCAGTCTGGGAAGTCTCTCCACGTTACTTCTACAGTGGTCTATTGGTCGAAGCAGTCACAGACCCATCCAAACTCAAGGGGAGGGAGGTCACACTGTAAAGGGATGTGGGTGCGGGATATCACTGCAGCCATCTTTGTGCTCTGCCACACTTCCTCCTATGCTGTTAGAGGTTTCAATCATCCTAACCAAGTGATAAAGTCTGAAACTACCACTCAGCTTTATGTGGACAATAAAGGGACAACATAATAAAAGGAAATGTAGCCTGGTAAGGGTGACCATATAATTTATTATCCAAGCAATGGCACTACTGATAGTGAAGGGGTGTTATTGGCACTACTCTGGGACAACGGGCACAAGCCAGAACTGTCCAGGGCAAACTAAGAGGTATGGTCAGCTCATGCCTGCCTACATTCTCCTTGTTCCTAGACCTTGTGTGGAAGTAGCATCACCCTATCATGTGGGCTTTGTCTGGGAGTCCCAGATGGTGTCTAGTGATAAGCATAGTCCCAGATAGTGTCCAGGGATAAGTATAGTGGCTCATCACAGCAGTGAGGCTACGAGCACTGTAGAGAGAGTCCATTATGACAGGAAATGTGAGTCTTCCTCCTAATGACTCAGGAGGAATGCAAGACAAGTAAGTTTTTTAGTTACAAGAGACAGAATCTTTCCTCAAATTGTTTCAACAGAAAAAAAAACAGCAAAAAAAAAAATGTATTGACTCACATAACTAGAAAGATCAAGGATGTGTAGCTTTAGGCCTGACTGGATCTAGGGATTCTAACTATGTCACCAGTTTTATCCCATCTCTGGGCTCTGCTTTCCTCTGTGTTAGCTAAATTTAGGCAAGATTTAATTTTTTTATTTATTGTAGAGACGGGATTTTTGCCAAGTTGCCCAGGCTGGTTTCAAAGTCCTGGGCTCAGACAATCCTCTTACCTCCACCTCCCAAAAGTGCTGGAATTATTAAACTAAAGGAGAGTAAACTCAAGAGGGAAGAGAGGGCTCAGTGAGGTGGCTCATGCCTATAATCCTAGCACTTTGGGAGGCTGAGGTGGGAGGATCACTTGAGTCCAGGAGTTTGAGCTTGGGCGACTAAGCAAGACCCTGTCTTTACAAAAAAAAAAAAAAAATTAGCTGGGTATGGTGGTGTGTGCCTGTAGTCTGTAGTCCCAGCTACTTAGGAGGCTGAGGCAGAAGGATCACCGGAGCCCAGGAGGTTGAGGCTGCGGTGAGTTGAGAGAGAGAGAGAGAGAGAGAGAGAGAGAGAGAGAGAGAGAGAGAGAGAGAGAGAGAATCTGTCCTTAGATTATAGATGCTAGACCTGGCCAACTCTGTCATTTACTTCTCATGACAGCTGTATGAAGTCAGTGAAATTAGTTGTCTCATTGCCCTTTGGCAGATGCAGAAATACAGCAAATTGGCAGAGGAGGGCAGAGGTATTGGCTATCTAGTGTGACAATAATGCTGTGTAACAAACCACCCCATAAGTCAGTTACATAAAACAATAAGCATTTATTTAGCTCAAAAGTGGGTTGGAGATTTAACCTGGATGGTTCCCTAGTCTCCTCTGAGTTCTCTCACCCTGTGGGGATAGCTGGCTGTTGGCCAGGGGTTCACACATGTGGTGTTCAGCTTGGGTAACTGAGCTCTGTTTCACTTTTCTCTCCAATTCTTCCTGCAAACTAGTATGGGTATGCAGTTGTCCCTGGGTATCCATGGGGAATTGGTTCTGAGACCCCCACAAATAACAAAATCTGCACATGTTCAAGTTCCTTATATAAAATGGTGTTGTATTTGCCTATAACCTGTACATCCTCCCATAAATTTTAAATCATCTCCAGATTACTTATAATGCTTAATGCATTGTAAATGCTATGTAAGTAGTTGCTATACTGTATTGTTTAGGGAGTCATGGCAAGAAAAACAGTCTGCACATGTTCAGTAGACACAGCCATCATAACCATTTGATCCACAGTTGGTTGAATCCACAGATACAGAGTCCATGGATTAGAAGGACCAACTGTATTCTCATGGTGGAGGCATAAGTGCTAGAGCAAGTGCAAATTCATTTCACTCTAAAGCCTCTGCTTATGTGAAATTTGCTGACATTCCACTGACCAAAGCAAATCACATGGCCAAACTCAGACTCAAGGAATGGGGAAATAGATTCCATTTTGTTTATTTTATTTTATTTTTTTAGAGGCAGGGTCTCGCTCTGTGACCCGTGTTGGAGTGCAGTGGACCAATCATAGCTCATTGCAGCCTCAACCTCCTAGGCTGAAGAGATCCTCCTGCCTCAGCTCCTGAGCAACTGGGACTACAGTTTGGCATTGCCATGCCCAGCTTATACACACACACACACACACACACACACACACACATATATGCATGGCAGTGCCAACCATCTCTAATATATATATATTACATTAGAGATGGGATCTATGTTGCCCAGGCTGGCCTAGAACTCCTGGTCTCAAGTGATCCTCCTGCCTTGACCTCCCAAAGCACTGGGATTACAAGTATGAGACACTTCACCAGGCCAGGACTTCATTTTTTAGATTAGAAGAACTGCAAAGTCACATGACAAAGAGGGAGAGATTCAAGGAGATGGCAGAATAGGACCTTTGATGCAATTGATTTCCCATAGAACAAAAGGGCAGGGAACTTCCCATGAGCCTTTAATGTTGCTGAAAATAGATGCATAAATTTTGTTTCTCAATAGAGTTGGAATAAAATTCAGAAAGGATTAATCATCATTCTATCTTTATTAAAGCCGCTTTTAAAAACACTGCCCAGTCACTATAGAAAATGGTATGACAAAGTTCACTATCGGGGGAGTGAGCCACCTGAGACTTAATCCCCACCACTACACAATATATGTAACTAATGCACATGTAACTAATACACATGTATACCCCTGAAAAGGAAGGAAGGAAGGAAGGAAAGAAGGAAGGAAGGAAGGAAGGAAGGAAGGAAGGAAGGAAGGGAGGGAGGGAGGGAGGAAGGGAGGAAGGAAACATTATGGTGATTCCTCTAAAAGTTAGAAATAGAATCACATTACATTACATTATACTTGTGAATATATACCCAAAAGAACTGAAAACAGAGCATTGAACAGATACCTGCACAAGATTGTTCATACAAACATTATTCACAACAGGTAAAAGTTGAAAACAACCAAGTGTCCATCAATGGACGAAAGGACAAACAGCATATGGTATAGCCACGCTATGGAATACTATGCAGCCTTAACAAGGAAGGACGTTCTGATATATGCTATAACATGGATGGATCGTGAATACATTATGTTAGTGAAATAAGCCAGACACAAGAGGATGAATATTATGTGATTCCACTTACCTGAGGTAGTGAGATTAGTCAAATTTATAGAGAAAATAGTATAGTGGCTAAATGCTGTTGTTTCATAGGTACAGAGTTTCAGTATAGGATGATGAAAATTTCTGGAGATAAATAGTAGTGATGGTTATACAACAATGTGAATGCACTTAATACCACGTACACTTAAAAATGCTTAGCATAGTAAATTTTATGTTAGGTCTATTTTTCTACAATTAAACAAAAGTTCCTTCTCTTGATGCTAATATTCAAGGTTTTGGTTGAGCCAACAATCAATCAGCTATTTTTTTTTTTTTTGCTGCCTCACCTAACATGTCACGGACGGGCTGTGCTGGTCATATGGAGATAATTCACTTAGTCCCTCTCATCAGAGACCTCGCAGTTAAGTTGGACTTAAGTGTTTAAGATAACCACCAAACAAGGCAAGATGATAACCACACCAGGTAATGGGTCAGTGACTGCTATAGAACCTGAGAGGCAGGAAACTTGTTAAAAATACAAACATCTTGGCTGGGTGTGGTAGCTCAAGCCTATAATCCTAGCACTTTGGGAGGCTGAGGCTAGAGGATTGCCTTAGCCCAGGAGTTTGAGATCAGCCTGGGTAACTTGGCGAGACCTCGTCTCTATGATAAATCAAAAAAATTAGCCAGCTGTGGTAGCGCATGCCTGTAATTCCAGCTACTTGGAAGGCTGAGGTGGAAGGATCACCTGAGCCCAGCAGGTCGAGGTTGCGATGACCGCAAGTGTGCCACTGCACTCCAGCCTGGGTGACAGAGTGAGACTCCAACTCAAAAAAAAAATTAATTAAATAAATAAATCCAGGCCCCATCAGGATCAGAATCTTGGGAGTGGGTAGAAACTGGAAAATGTATACTTTTCTTTCTTTCTTTCTTTTTTGAGTTGAAGTCTCACTCTGTTGCCCAGGCTGGAGTGCAGTGGCATGCTCACAGTCACTGCAGCCTCGACCTGCTAGGCTCAGGTGAACCTTCCACCTCAGCCTTCCAAGTAGCTGGAACTACAGGCGCGCACTACCATGCCTGACTAAGTTTTTGATTTATCGTAGAGACGAGGTCTCACCAAGTTACCCAGGCTGATCACACACCCCTGGGCTCAGGCAAACCTCTCACCTCGGCCTCCCAAAGTGCTGGGATTACAGGCTTGAGCCACTGTGCCCGGCCTGACACGTGTACTTTTCAAAAGCTCTCAGGTGATTCAGATGCCCAGCCAGGGTTGGCCAATCCCTCTAAATTATACATAACAAAATTAATTCTAGGGGGGAAAAATCCCGTTTGAAGAATTATAGCTTACTGGTAACACTGAAAATTATAAAAATTGAAAAAAAACTTTTACTTGGCAGAAATAAGCAACAGAAAATAAAACTGACAAAGACTAATACTGCACACAGTAAATAATCTTATTGTCTAAAAATAGATGGAGGACCCTAAATCCACATGACACAATTTAGATCACAAAATTTGCCTAGGAAAATTGGACCTGGCAGGAACAACAGCCACAAAAAAAACCTCATGTTTTTAGAAAAAAATAATTAGCAAATTTTGATGTGGACAAGCCACTGATGAATGAATCAAAGGTTTTTGTCAATCTTGCAATGAAAAGAGTCCACTTTGATAAAGTTAATTTCAGTGTAGGTTTTCAACTTTTTCAAGCATTTCAGATATTTTACTTTTCTTAACCTTATATTCTAAAATAATTTCAAAATTATGGAAGAGTTTCAAGAATAGTAAAAGAACTTTTTTGCATACTCTTTGCTCAAATTTGCTAGTTGTTAATATGCAGCCATATATAATTGCTTACCTTATATATTGGATATATGTATATATAGGCATATACATATGTGTATATCTTTTTTCCTGAACCATTTGAAAGTTGCAGATATTATGTGACTTTACACCACAAGTGTCTACTTTCTAAGGACAAAAAACCATCTTGCACAACTACAAAACGACAATCAATTCAGAAATTTAACATGGATAAACACCATTATCTAATATACCACCATATTCAAATTTCACCAGAACTGTCTCCAAAACATCCTTTATAGAAAATCTTTTTCACCTGAATAAAGGTTCAAAAAGAAAAAGTGAACCAGAATCACTTTTTGCATTTAGTTGCCATGTTTATCTCTTTAGTCTCCTTTAATTTGAGAGAGTTCCTCAGTTTTTCTTTGCCTTTCATAACTGACATTTCTGAAGAATACAGGCCAGTTGTTTTGTAGAATGTCCCTCGATCTGAGTTTGTCTGATGTTTCCTCATGATTAGTTTTGGGTTATGCACTTTTGGCAGGAATTCGATGCAAGTGCTGTTGTTTCTTCTCGGGGCGTCCCATCAGGAGTCACATGCTGGCAGTCTGTCCAGTTACTGGTGCAAGAAACATTTTGTTTTACTTTCCTGTGCTTCACTCTCCTCATTGGTGAAAGGGGACACCTGGAGAGCATAACTGAATGGCTTTGAGACTGAGCTGTCATCCCAGACATGCTCTAACCACTAGATAGTTTTGCAGATAAAAGCCATGGAGATCAATGTCATGACTAGTATCATCACTGCTAACATCTAGGATAACGACTGCGTGCTGACATTCACCTTTTTTTTCCTAATCCTCATATGCATATAAATGTTATAATCCCCATTTAACAGTTGAGGAAACTGAGGCTCGGAGACAGTGGTGCAATGTACTCAGCCTTACATGACTGGAAAGGAGCTGAGCTGGGATTTGAGCCCAGTTAGGTCTGAGTTCAGTGCCTGAGCCCGGTACCATGCTACATTGTCAGCTAACCACATTCACAAGTGTATCTTTCAACAAAAAGAATGGATTAAAACCTACTCTGGGAGCCTCCAGGTGGCAGAGGAGAAAGAGATGAGCCAGCTCCTGCCACTTTCATTCCTCTTCCTTCCTTCCATCCATTAACCTGGGCCCATCTCCATACTGAGATCCAGCTCTAAAGTCAGGATTTCTGGCGTAGTGGGGGCATAGCCCCACAGGACTTGGGGAAGCTGCCTTCAAAGCTGCCTTTGCTCTCCGCTTGGCTGAATAGCCCTGCTCAGATGAGGTGACTCCACCCCCACCCCACCCTGAGGCCCCAAGTTCCTTGTATATGTTAAATGGGCTTGTATATGGAAATAGGCTTGGGATGGTAATAATAACTACCATATGCTGAATGTATAACATGAATTAAGACTTTCAATAACCCTGTGTGTTAGGCACCTTATTTTGCCCACTTTACAGATGAGAAAATTGAGGCTTTTTTAGTGGCTAATATCACAATCTGGTGAGTGCAGCGGGAGGTTGCTGCACAAGTCTAATGCAAGGTCTAGACAAGATCTTCACTGGGATGTTAGACTTTCTCTAGGCCTCATGCGATGGCAGCTTCCATGGAACAGGTTTATGAAATATACTATATTTTGAAGACACATCATAAGCATTTGCGGTTGAATCCTGGGATGGGCTCCTCAGATTTGGTCTTGATGCTGATTCCTGGTCTGGGTCAACAGCTTGATCTCTCCTTTTTTGTCTTCCAGTCTCCTGTTCTGGGTCTTGGTTCTCTCTCACTTTTCCTCCTGGACTCACCTCCCTAGGGGTTGGCGGGATGGCCACGACCTCAGGTACCTGTTTCTCTGAGGACTTCACCATGACTTGCAAGGACTCCTCTTGAGGAAGTAAGTTGCTGCTGGTTGATCCCAGCCCCTTCCCAACTTTTTCCTGTGTGGGGATGCAGTGGAAGAGGAAGGAAAGAAAGAAAATTCCAGAGCAAGAGCAAGGTGATGAATCTGCTGTTTTGATTCCACTCACCGCAAACTTCTATGGAGGCAGTCCTAGCACCATGGGAACACTGTGGGAAGAGCACTGCCTGAGAATCAGCTGGGCTGCCCCTTGCTGGTTGAACCAAGGGAAATGAGCCTTCAATTCCTCATCCTTAACATAGGGGTGACTATAGCCCCTCTGTCCATTTCAGAGAAGTAGCTGATCAAATGAGAAAATGCTGCCCCTTTGTTTGCTAAATTGCTAAGGAATTTTATGACTGGATCGTGTATTTCTCTTCAACTGTGTAGAGACTTGGGAGCTCACATCTCCCCAGACAGGCTGTTACAAGACAGTAATTCTCTCATTTTGTAGGCCTAAAGAAAAGGAGCCCAGCTTACGGAAGACGATACCATTTTGAGAAGTCCCTGTCTTCATTCTGCTCCACACCCTCTAGGGCCTACTGTTTCACTGTAAAGACGTCTTCTCCACCAAGGTCTACTCACTAGGTCTTAGCTAAGTCCCCAGGTTCTGTCTGGGACTCTTTTGGGGAAACTCCTGTCATCTGCTGTCACACAAGCTTAACAACCACCCCTCATCCTCTAGGTAAAGCCTCAGCATCCCGTGGTTTTCCCAAATGTCACCAGACTCTGGCACAAGGAAATGCAGCTTTGGAGTGTATCTCTGTGTCGGCCCTGGGCAAAGCACCGTCATGTCCCCAATCTCAACAAATCCTCCTAGTCCTCTGTGAGGTACAGCATGTGAGGGCTCAGCCCAGCCACAGAAACCCTCACACCACTTCCCTCAGGAGTCGGTCTCAGGAAGTTCTGTGTGTTTTGTGTTGCTGCCACACTTGGCCATAAGACCTGCTCCTAGTGGCACCTGAGCCAAGCTTGGCCTGTCCCATTCTCTCTTCTGAATTTGGACTGAGCACAGAGACACCAGACAGCACCTGCTGCCACTGAGAGGACTATATGCTGACCATTTTGACTATGTGCCCAGAGAAGCAGCGATTACCCACCCAGAGAGATGGCGGGAGGGAGAGGGAGAGAGGAGTCAGGACTGAGATGTCCAGAAACTTGTGACCATTCCTGAAACTTCTCTAGTTCCTGGCTCCAAATTCTCTTGCAGTTTGATTTTATTTCCTGTCTTTGGATACACGATCCATTCCTAATTTAATAAAATAACACCTTCTTTTTTATTTTTCATTTTTAGTTTACAGTGATTTTATTCCTATTGGTTTCACCCCCAAAAAGTGTTGATAAGACTGGCGGGGTTTAGGATACCCATTTTTCAGAGACAGAAACTAAGGCTCAGAGATGAAGTCACAAGACCACAAAGATAGTGACGGGCAAAGGCAGGAATCACAGGTCTCTGCAATTCCACCGACTGATGTGTGTGCTTTCTTGAGATGAGGCACTTTCTGAAGATTTTACTTGTATGACCTCATTTAATCCTCAGAGCACCCAGATGAGGTAGATGCAATTGTTAACATCATTTGAAAGAAGTCGAGCTGTTTGCTTGAGATCCCATAGCTGGGCCAGAGTCAGGGTTGAACCTGGGAATTGCCTCCAAAGACTGGGCTCTTAATAAAATGATGCGCAGTGCTAACTCTGGAGGCAGTGGGCTGGGCATGGAAGGGTTAGAAGTTTCCAGAGTTTGATAAATGCAGGTACGTTGAATTGAATTATAGACCCCTGGAAGATGGGAGAGCCTCTGGCCACTCCCACTGAACCACATTTCCACCATCGTGAGCTTCTGTTCTTCCGCAGCCCTGACTGGTGGTCATTTTGCCAGTGTTCTGTCATGGAATCTGCTCCATCCTGGACCTGGTCTGGTCTTGCCCCCAGGTTCTCACAAAATATGCTGGCTCCTCTATCTCCACGTCCTTACCCTCAGTCCCATTCAGAACTCTTCTGGTGTTTGTGAAGGTCCTCACCTCAAACTTCTTCCTGTGGCCTCACCATGCTGGTCTCAGGATCACAGCTCTTGAAAGTGAGGGGCTCAGATAAGACCATGGTGCCCCTGATGGGAGCAGAGCCACTGCACATGGCACCTAGCCACTTTCTTGGGCAGGTCCTCAGGATACTCTAAAAGTACCCTCAAGTTAACCCCCTGTATGGGGATAAACCACAGCTCTGGGGTGACCGCACAGTTTCTGCTGTGGCTTGAGAAATGTGTGGGGTCATTTATAAACTGGATTTTGTCAGAAAGATTTCAAGTTCAGCCACTACCCCTCAGTATACCCTTCATGGCCCATCTGGGACAGCATGAAGAGGGGACGCACCCTCCAGGGCTGAGATCCCTATGGAGGAGATGCCTCTCCATGATGTTGAGTGCACTCAGGGCTCTCTATCAGGATGTGCTGCCCCAAGGCCCAGTTCCCACAGCCCATGTTTGGTGCAGTGATTCCAGAAAGAGAAGGCTGAGAAGGATCTTGAGATGCACAGACCAGAGGTGCCTGGAGACAGGCCGTGGATTATTCCAGATTAGGGTCACTGAAGCTTTTGAGAAACTGGTGAAAGCCAGAGATTTTGTACCCCCAAACACACATATAGACCTGAATTTGCTTTAAGGGGTAATTCATCTGCTCTGGAGACACCCTGACATCTGATTAAGACTCGAAGGGGAAGGATGTTTCTATCCACCCTTCCAGCAGGGTGTTATTCCTCCTGGAATTTTCACTGACCCTTCAGGCTGGATTGGGCCCTTCTCTTCCTCCCGCCCTGTGCACCTTGCTATTGGCACTGTATCGCAATGGTTTAAAAATGTGGCTTTTAGACCGGCAGCCTGGGCATCACCTGGGAACTCATTAGCAATGCAAATTATCCATCCCTAACTCTGGGGTGTGGCCCAGCCATCTGTTTGGGCCCTCCCAGTGATTCCAAGGACTGCCCAAGTTTGAGTTAGGCTACTGCAAGCAACCGTCTTCTTTATGGTGTGTCTGCCCTACTAGATACAACGTGCCTGGCACATAGTAAAGTGCTCAATGAATAATTATTGCATCAACTTTTTTCGACTCCCGGGGCAGGGTTTTTTTCCTTGGGACCCTACAACTCTGAGCCCCCTTGTTATTTTGGATCCATTTTCTTTCTAATCTAGGGCCTGAGATCAGGCTTGGCTCCATTAGGCAGAGGAGGGGGGTCCTTGAATCAGATGCCCAGAAATCTTCACACAGGGTTGGAACCAGAGAGACATCAAACCTGAGGCATCTCTCCAGGCAACAAGGCCCCAGCCACCTGGTGGATGAGAGGCAGCAGGCAGAGGGCTGCCCAGCCAGCACGTATGCCCAGGGCTCACGGGATCCCAACCGTGCCAGACTCCACAGGCTGCTCCCCTCCCTTTGGTGCCCGCTGCACACCAGCCTTGGCAGAGGCTGCAGAACCTCTGCCAGGAACATACTTGCCAGGTTGGTGGGCAGAGAAATGGCCACGTTTAATTTTTAACAAATCTCCAACTTATGGAGTTGGGGGAGCAGTGGTTGGAACATTCCTCTTAACTTCATGTGTGTGGTGATTTGTTTTTTGGGGGGCGTGGTGGTTAGCAGAAGTGGTTTCTTAATTCCATGCCTCCATTGTAGAGCCAAATTCCCACAGTTTTATTCTTCAGAGAGAAGGGTGTGACTTGATGTCCCAACATTTAAAAGATAACTTTTTTGAGGGCTGTAGGCAAAAAGTTTCTGAAACTCTTCCTGTCTATTTTATATTGCTACAAAAACATTACAAAAAAATACATTTGATTTTTGAAGGTGGGGGCAGAGGGAAGATATCCATCTATCCTTCATTTCCAATGTCTTTTTTTTTTTTTTTTTTCCAAAATACCCTTATATATTCTCTTGGGGAGGGGTAAAGAACAATTTCTGTTTACTTTGCATCCCATATATGAGTAATTGCTAAAATTTCTATTCTAAAAATCAATCTGTTACAGGAGATGTAGAATAGATCCAATGACTCTTTTTGTCTCTATACAAGGCAAGTCCTTCACAGCTTTTTTTAATTAAAAAAAATAATAAATCTGATTTTTTGGGAGGATGAGGAGTACAGGAAAAAAAAAATCCCTTTTAAGTCTTCCCAAGTCACAAGGAGGCAGTTCCTCAAATGAAAAAACAAAAATCTGACTTTTTTTTTAGGATGTTGGAGAGAAACATTCGCCTTTTATTTAACATAGAAGTTTCTCAAATGTTTCTTTTCTAAGTCCACCCAACTGGGGGACATGGGGACTACTCCCCCCTTAACCTTTATTTTTAAATTAAAAAAAAAAAAAATTAGTGGGGTAGGTGGAAACAGTTGCTTCATCAGCATTTCACATAAAAGCAGCTCCTCAAATATTTATTTTTAAAATCAATCGGGGGGGGGCTAGAAAGAGTCCCCTCAACACCCTCTTGCTGACATGGGGCCAGTTCTTCAAACTTTTATTGTAGTACATCGGGTTTTCTGGGAGGGTGGCAGAGGCAAGAGCAGTATTTCCAGTAAGCCTTCCGACTCTTCCCTAAAGCCAGCTCGTCAAAACTTTTATTTGAAAAACCAGTCTGACCTTTTGGGGGGCGGGGGGGCAAAGAGTTCCCATTAACCTCTTGTGTTCCGCCCAGGGCCGGCTCCCCCAACTTTTTTCCGCCGTGAAAATGACATTGCCGAGGGGCTGGAGGACGAGGGCGGGCCGGAGGGCGCCGGGGGACGCGCGCGGGGCGCGCGGGGGCGCGGG